>NC_086338.1:11151137-11455408 GCF_032445375.1 Bacillus rossius redtenbacheri | reverse complement strand
CATTTCTCCATTTTTTTCGTAACCATCCTCTGACTTGGCTTGTTCTGACTTCAGAGTGAGGTTCGCGGTTGGGGTCAACTGGCTTGGTTTTTACAGGGAATGTGCCCTCACTGCAACATATTTCCACTTTAAAAGATTTATCACAACTCGCATCAGTGCATTTTACATAATCAAAATATTTAAAAAGGCCTTTAAGTTTTTGTAAACCCTGAAATTTAAAAACACATTATATTCCCATCTTATTTAACAGAAGATTGCGCAAAATATTGTGAATATGACTAACATCAGGAAGTGATGGAAGGGAATCAGCAGGAAGTTTTGGAAACACAGTCCTCTACAACCCCTTTTTTCACAAACTGAGTATATGCTACCTTAGGCTTACGTTTCTTCACTGTTGCGGATGGCAAAATTTCGATCTCTTTACTTAACGATTCCGGGTGAAATGGTTTCGAGTCGGTTCCAATCGTGCGAGACAGTTTAATATTTTCGCATTTATCTCCCGAAAGATCTACGTTCAAGGAAACAGGAACTTGTTCAGGCAAGGGCGAAACTGGCACACCTGAGTTCTCGAAATCATTTTCGACAACAGTATCAGCCACAATTTCAACCTTATGAGAGATTAAATCAGTAACAATATTTCTAATGGTTTCATTATATGACCACTTCCTATATAGTTGAACCATATTTTTCTTAGTTTTCTTCCAGCCTATTTCCACACAAACATTATACTATTGCGACAGTTTGCCACAGCCAAAGCGATCGACATCCCCAACATTACGAACACGCTGTGCCAACACTGAAGCAATGGAGAACAGAATGCCACATTCCACATAATCGACAGAACCCTTGCTTATTTCACAGTATGCATTGCGAACCATGCCGACATTTCTTTTCCATTGCATATACAGTAATTTCCGTAACTTTTTACCTTCGTTGCCCCGTAACTTTTTACTTCCGCAGCCGCTAAACCCCACACATCAGATCGCTGCGGATAGTCATCACCGTTTACAGTTGCATACTCAGAATGTGAGAACAAAAAAGCAGCCAAATCACGTGCACTTACCTCTTTCGACGGGCCGGGGTTGCGTTCGATGCCTAATGCCAGTAAAGCAGCTGCAATCAAGACAAAGACGCAGAGACCCCCTCGGATCACGTTACTGGTCTCATTATTACATCCACTTCTTTTTTTCTGCATCGAGACCCGTGGAGACCTATCCTCACGCGCCACGTGGCGAGATTCACACCCATGCTTGAAATGGGCCGCAGTGCTACTCACATTAACAACTTCCGCTGACTGAGGCCACGTGCAAACCACACGGGTTGCACCATAGAGTAAATAAAAGGTCGCACTATGGTCGCTAACGACAAAAGCGCTGCAGTCAGTGGCGAAATCATATACTAAGTTAAAGTTCTTCTGAGCTTTTATTTTAATACGTGTTTTAAATTATATCACCACATGCATTGTACATATTTATTTCAAGAAGAACTAAACTGATTACCTTTCTCAGAATAATAATAATGTTGTGATAATGCATGTACTTTAATTATAAATCTGTGACAAGTATTTTTTCAATTAAGAATTGGTTTCTGGTCATTTTATGCATATGTATCAATATTAGCCTGCATAACAATGGCAATATAAACCAGCTGCGCTTATTGTGTTCATCGAAGTTACTGTAAACAACTATCAACACCAATAAGTATACAAAGATGGCCATGATTATAATTCTCTAGGATCTAATAAACTTTTCCTTTTTCATCAATTTCTCTTAAACATATTCTCAACTAAAGACTGCTTAAGCTTACGAATTGCTTAAAGTCAGTATTCGCGAAGTTGTTGTTCACCATCGTAACATCCACTTATGTAGGGGTTGCTTAGGTAAGGACTGTCCTGCCATAGAGCGGTGATTCGTACAGATAAAGGCACTAATAATTTTCAGGTAGGTGTTTCGAACTCGTCAAGTGATATATATTAGCCAATCAAATATTTTTAGTAAATTAAAGACCAAATGTTTACTAAGTTTGCTATACCTAATTGGTAGAGCTAAGATGATATGGTTTTATGCGAAATCGCGAATTTTCACGCGAAATTAATCCCAAACCGCGAAAAATGTGAAATGTTTTCTAACCACAAATAACACCTCAATATTGATTAAGATCGTTAACTACCGACTATTGGTTGATTGACAAAAATTCCGTATCTGTTTGTAGAAGAAATGGTCGTCATCCAACTGCAGTGTGGTTATTTAATGCGTTAATTATTAATCTTAAAAAATTACAAGATATCACAAAAATTGACGATTTCACGAACAAAAAAAAAGCTCCTTATCGGAGTTAGGTTAGGGTTTTTAACCACATCTGTACTAGAGCCACTAGAGATCTTGTTTAAAATTCTGAAACCAGGTGCTGAACAAGATGTTATCTTAGGGGCTTCTTGTGTCCTTGATGCAGGAAATGCTGTTTGTTGTTCTCGGGCAGTGATTGATGTATGCTCCAAATATGAAGTCAAGGAAGAAAACATAATTGCGTATGTTACAGATAGTGCCAGGTACATGACAAAATCTGCTGGCACCCTTGAAGGTGTATTTGGTGACCACATGTACCACATACAATGTTGGGCCCATAAAGTAAACATTGTTGGGCAGATCTGGCAAAACAACTTGGAAGAAATGAACCTCTTCGTTTGTAAGGTAAAGATGGCCTTTCTTAACACCAGAAAGAGGAGGCATGCATACCTTCAATTTCTTCTCCAGAAACATGGAGAAAACAAGGCTCTGGTAAAGTTATTCCCCATGCCAGTTGTTACACGGTGGAACACATGGTTTGAATCTGTATCATACCTCGCACTCCATCTGCACGACATTGTGGAATTCTTTGAGCAGCTTAGCGAAGATAACTCTGGTGTTAAATATATCAAGGGACTCCAGAAGGAAGAGTTACAATGTCTTGAGGCCACTCTTACATTTGTAGCTCAAAACTGTAACACCTTTGTAGAGCTAATTAATTTTCTTGAAGGAACAAAGTATCCTACTGCTCATCAGTTGTGCACAAAATTGAGTAAACTGCAAACTACTCTTGATGTCTTGGCTAAGGGAATATTTCCTGAAAATGTTGAAGACATTTTGGCTGAAATGAAAACTGTCAACTCTGCAGCCCTTAAAGAGCTGTTCAAGAACACAGCTAAACTCAGTCTTATAAAACTGATTGATCTGGTGAACACTGATCCATCTCGTAAACTATTTCTGGGAATCAGCACTATAATGAATCCTCAAAATGTAGGAAACATTCGTGTGGAGGAAAAAGAATTCCAGAAACATATTGGGAACCTACCTTTCCTTTGCAAGGTGCATAAGACCTCTGTAGTGACAGGCTACATAACACTCCAAAACCTGGTTTCCCAAGAGCAGAAGAAACCGCATGTGAACTAAATAGACATGGTGGACATACTATGTAAAATGAAAGCGGATTATCCTGAATTTGCAGCTGCTGCTTTAAAGTTAATATGGATACCTGCAACGAATGTGGACTTCGAAAGATCTTTTTCTAAGTATTCTGTAGTTGTGACAGAAGAAGATCTCTAAAACCAGAGAATGCTGAACTGCTGACAATGGTGGCTTTTTCCTGAGCTTAATTATATTGCATTTATAGAACAAAAGTTTAACTGTAGTTTCTATTTTAATTAATTTAGACTCTCTCCTGAACTCAGGAACAGTACCTGCATAAGAATACTAAATATTTTAGTTGTTAATTTTTTATGTACTCTCAACATAGTATTGTTTAATGTGCATATTTTAAGTCTCTAACCATGAATTATTGAAGTATTTGATCAAGGCAGCTATGCTTGGTGTGTACATGATATTACATGTGTTTTAATTTTTTATGACGATAAAGACTAAATCCACAATTCTTAATGACGAAAAGTCCTTTTTCATAACACCATAAAATCTTGGCTCTACTAATTGGTGATACAGGTATAATTTCGCCTAGGTTAGTTTCTTAAAATTTTTAGTAAATATAAGTAAAGCAGATATGTAAGGTTCAGTTGGTAAGATAATTATCAGGCTATTCATATTTATAAGTAATGGAAGTGCTTGAAGCAGTTTTGCAAATAGATTGAATTATTCCATATAAGAACCAAATTTTTGCCTCACATTTGTACCTTTTGATATACCTACCTGTACCATACTTAACATTCTGAACTAATTGAGTAATCTGTTTTGGTTGATGGCCCTGATTGGGACACCATCAATCTGCGCTTCCTTTTCTTCTACAGCTCCTCTACCCCTTTTTTTCATCTCTTTGAAGAAAACTCCAGGCCTGGAAAACTATTTGTACGTATTGTGCCTAAAGCCGCAAAATGATCAAAGTAGACTAAATAGTTCTCATCACAAACAATGTGCTGAATCAGCCGCAAAACAACATTTGAGCTTTTGCTCACATCTGGCATATCTTCAGCAGGTGTGATACAACCTGTGTAGACTTTGAAGTTATGTACAAGAACCTTGCTATTGCACAACACAAATATCTTATACCCCCATTTATGTGGTTTATTAGGGTTGTATTGTTTCAAATACAATTTTCCCTTGAATGGGACAATTTGCTTGTCTATGCAGAGCATTTGCTCTTCAATGGGTATTTGCTTGAATCTCTCTTGAAGGGAATCAATTAGTGGCCTTATTTTGAACAAACGATCTCGGTTAGGATCAGTAACTGAAGGACAATGGCTGTTGTCGTTGAAATGCAAGTTGGACTTCAACTCTTCCCACCTGTTCCTAGACATTACATCTGCTACTTTCTCAACACGAGTGCTTCTTCCCCAAAAAAGCCTACTTCGAGGTAAACTGTAAATACTCATGTATGCACAAGTGCTGATGAATTGTTCTATTTTTTGTGCCACTGTATTTAGGGATATGTTTACATAATTTTGGACACAGTATAAGTTGCTTTGAGTTACTATGTTATCAATAACCTCCACATTAAAAAAATACCTGAAGTAATCTACTGGCGATGAAATAAAATATTCTTCTGGTTTTTTATTCCAAAGAGGAATTGGTGTTTCACACATATTTTCTGGAACATCATGCCATACTGATGGTACTCTGCAACATTTATTATCCTTGGCTGGCGTTGGGTTGCCTTCATCTTCAGAAGTGTCTGTCTCACTAGTAGAAGAGTATCCTGAAATCATTATACATAATTATTCAATTATAATTTCTTGATCAAATACAAATTTACTTTCACGGCAAGAAACAAATAAATACAGTCCATACATGGTAACTTCATATGTCTTTGATCAAACTGATCTTTCACAAGTGTAAAGTTACAGTGAATGGACTACAAAAGTAAGTGTTTACCATTGTTAGACGAATATATACGACACCTATTCTCATTTGGACTGTAGTCGGGGTCTTCGTCAGTGTCATCTGCAGCACTATCGTCGCTGCATTCAGGAGGCACAATAACAGTGTCTTTGTTTATTTTTCTTATCCTCTCCATCTGAAATAATAAAATAAACAACAATCAAAAACTTCGTGTTCTGTAGGATTTTTTTCCCATACATAACCTACCTAAACTGCCCAATCCCTTGCATGGCACAAAACAAACTTTGTCAGAATTTATATAACCAACTGCAATTTATAGAAACAACAAACCACTTTTACGAACTCATGTTTTGTAGGAAAAGTTTTCTTCAAAACTAACCTAAAAGCAAATAGTTATATACAACTACCCAGAGGCCCACATATGACACAAACCTAATATTGTTAGAATTTATATAAAGAAATGTAATTTTTTATAGCTGCTAATATATAAGCACCTTATTTATGAACCAAAAAACAATTTGTGAATTTATAGATAGTTTTACTCACTAATATAATTATGTACAAGCTTTGAAACTTGAGAATCACAGCTGTGTAGCAAAAATGGCAGACCTATAAACAAAACAAACTACATGGTTCCCGTTTTCAGCAGCAGAGTGTGTTTTATACTTGTATTCCAAAGAGCAACATTCCACAGATGGGCCAACAACCCAAAGACAGCAAAATTATAAAAAAAAAACTAATTGAAAAATTTATACATAGTAAATGCCATATATGGCACGCTGGGCATTAAGAGGTTAAAAGAATAAAAGTCTCAAACAACCATTGGAATTATGTTAGTTGGTCTGAAATTATACACTGGCTACAAAGGTAAAAGAAAAATATCTGAAGTAGAAAACCTATTTTATTCCCATTTTCGGTAGGACAACCTGCACACAAAACATTTTTTCAGCAAGTCAAAAAATTTGATCACACAGGACTGTTCATTCAAACTATGAATCCCTTAAGGAAGTGCATTTTCTCCCACTATATCTGACAAATAAATACATAAGAAGATGCAAGCCCTATGAAATATCTGCACACACCAATATCATAAGGCCACATACACAATTTTTCCCCATATTACTTTAGTTTATATCTGAGACACACACAGACATTACAGAAAAATTACTACTATACATTCGTTTACATGCAAGAGAAAAAAATAGCACACTAAACACATGGAAATGCTATTCTTCAACTATATACTGTTCATACTTTGCACAGTTACCTGCTAAAAAATCTTTGTTTAAATTATAATTGTACTCTACAAATATAGGTAACTAAATATTAGCAACCAGATGTTTTGTATTCCCTGTTTCAGAATTTGAAGTTTACAATATATTAAAAAAAGAAATCTAGAATTGAGGAATTATGTACCCATTACATACACACATGTTATATTTTTGGCTACACGCTTGACTCCAGCGGAAACAGATTTTCAAAATATTTGTATTGTACATGAAAACCAGGACCAATTAAACAGTGTGACATTCACTAACATGTTTCAAATGTCAAAAAATTATACAGGTGATATAATACTGACCATCATGCCTACAAACATACACGTGTACCTCAGTATAATATGCTCATAAAAAAAAGGTTATGGGTTCAAATATGTAATTGCATTGAGTTTCATTTTCTGTTCCCATATTATGTTTATACAAAACTAATATAATTTTAGGAGGCATGTTCTTTACTCTCCAGTTATTTTATGCTGTATTCCTAGCACAGTTTGATAGATTCGAACACATAATAACTATTAAATTATAATGTGTATGTTATAAAAACTCTTCTAAATTCTCAAATGTAGTTATGACATAAAAGATACATAGCCATGGATTTACCTTCTGGATTAACTAATGTTCTTCATTACTCTTTCTTCATGCTAATTCCCAGTAGTAATATTGAACATTTTGTGTCTCTTTTTCTCTAAATGTGAGGTCTACATGCACGTACATCAGTCACTAGATTGCAAATAGCCTGTTTATTAATAACTTCAGAAGTATAGAGAGAGAAATATTTCCATTTCATATCCACTACTTTCATGCCCACAGGCTCACAAAAAGCTTTGTTCTAATACATATTTAGACTTATGCCTGCTTCACCCTGTTAACTTATGTGAACAGCTGTGAGGAAAATTGGAACAAATTATTACCCAAAATGCCATTTTCAATTACAAAAAACATATTATAAAAATGTGTTGTGTTACGAAAACTCCTACAGGTATCCTTTTGTACCTAAGTTGCACGTCTAAAATTCTGCAGTCTGCTTGTAGCTAGTTAGGAATTAAAATATTCAGACATTTGTTTTTTATATGTATTTGGTTTTTTTTAGTTTCAAACTCTTAGAACATTCAAATCCAGGAAACAAATTTATTACTTCAGCCAAAGAATGTGATAACTGACAATTGACTTGTCCCGGGCTTCTGCGGGGGACCCTGGAGTGGTTCAGGTGGGGGTAAAATCCCCCGATGAGTGACGCGATCAGGCGTCTGGGCCGAAGAGCTCTTGCAGCCGTGCAGCAAGTCTGGCCGAGATGGGTTGCGGCCGCGGGTCCCGAGGGCTGTCACCGGCCGTATAGGGCTTCGGGGGGCGGCGGTCGGGGAGAGGAGGAACTTCGATGGGGATGAGGGGAGGAGTGGGAGAGCTGGGGGGTGAGACTGGGGTAGGGGGATGAGGGAACAGGAATTGAGCAGAGGGCGAGTGCCCTGGGGAGTAGGGAACAGGGGAGTATTGTCCAAGGGATTCGGGATGGTAGGTAGTGCTGGGTTCCGTCGGCCCAGTGAAGTAGCCCAGCTGGTACGGCTTCAGCAGCTCCTCCGATGTCTCCTTCCGGGGTTGTCCCTGCTGGTGAGAGCGCTTGTGGCCGGCCCTTTTTGGCATGGAGGGGCAGATGGGAGGAGCGGGAGCGGTCCCCGAGCAGGGGGCGCTGCCCAAGAGCAGGGAGAGGTAGGAGCGGTCCCCGCCTACCAGAGGAGGTAGGAGTAGGAGCGGTCCTTCAGAAAGGTCACTGCCTACCAGAGGAGGTAGGAGTAGGAGCGGTCCTCCAGGGAGGTCGCTACCTAAATAATACTGTTCAAGTATTATGCCAATTTTATTTCCCCAGAAATTACTGGGAAGAGCTATCTCCCTGGCTTAGCTCAGCCAGAGTAAATATACAATGCATGTACATATTCATTAGGGTGGGCACACCTGTACCATTCCTGTGCATACATAGTAGAATTACAATAATATTTACATTCACTTGTATAATTCAAAGGCTTCTTGTTACAACACTGGGTATTTACATATTTGTCCTGTTAATTTACATTATACTTTGTCTGCCATCTAGGGGCGGGTGGCGAACTAACTTTCCTCCCCATAGATTATGTAGGATGGGTGGCGCACTTGGGGCTTGCGCTATCATAACAGCCGAGGCCAAACTGGTGGACATGACACAGTATCAAATGCTTTGGCTAAGTCCAAGTAACCAGCACCTACTTCACTACGGGTAATTAATTCAGACTAGACAGGGTTTAGAAAAGAAACTAAGTTTGTCAATTCTTTTTTTCTTGCATTTATTAAAATACTGAGTTCATGGTGCAACGACCCAGGCTCATTACATAGCTCATCGGCTGCACTGTTAGCTATGGTCTTCGAGTATTAAATGCTTGCCGGGTAGTAAGCAATGTTGCTTGGTTATTCTTCCAAGCCTAGCTGCAAGCTGGTCGATTATTTTAATAAGAGCAGCTACTTAAGCATTAGGCTTTGGATTGAGAGGATGTTCTCTGTGTGGGGTGTCCCTAGGCCCAGGGATTTCGCACAGAGAAGGAAAAGATATGTGGCTGCTGCGAAATTACGTAGCTGTGCAAGCCTTCAGTCGAGGAAGCCGAGGAAACACGCTTCCTGCGAAAAGCCATGAAGTGGAGAATGCTTCTCAGCTTCCGCTTCATGGATTTTATGGTTTCCCCTTTCTGGAATCATAAATCATGTATTCAGCAAACACAATAACGATTTGAAGTGGCTACAAGAGGTGAATATCTTTATCGCTGTAATTTTGAAAACTTCTTTTTTAGACTTTGAGAAATTGATAAATTTCCAATACATGAGTCTAAAAAGGAATTTTTTTTCTTTGGAGTTAATTGCATTAAAATTAAAATGGTGGTTATGAAATTTACTTCATACAGAGGGAAAAAAATCAACAATTTTTGGCATCGAAGTTCTCTTATTAAGCTAGCAAATCATCAAAGTATGTAATAAACATGGAGAGCAAGGGGTAAAGTAAAATGTTCTTAATTGGTAATATTTCCCAAATTCTTTAATTACTGTAACAAAAATCTACTAAGCAAACACTTGACTTACCACAATGTCGTTAACCCCCAACAAAAGGGCTACATTCCTGGCTGGCCACAGTGCACCAACCTTTTAACTAGTACTAGTTGGAGATTGTGATCAGCTACACAGGCTCCTACAGTCCGTTTCATTCTTCCTGAAACACCAAAATGTTTTCCGAATAAAAGTCAAATAAGATCACATTATTAATAATTAATAGGGACACAACTTACATTTGCTAGTTTTTGCAAGTGTAAATTGAATTAAGTAAAATACTTCCATATTTATTTATTTTTCAACTGATTTAACTTTAATGACAAGTAACTGATATATTTCTGACACTAATTTTGAGATTGAAATATTATTTTTTAAAAATTCTTAGAGTGAAGTCTACATCTATTGAATGTCCACATTTACTGAATTTTTTTGTTGGTCCCCTGAAAAACGATAGATAGAGGTTTGACTGTATACCTTAGCAAAAGCTGTCGAGCAATAAATATTCACACTTTCATATGTACAACTGTTATCATTCTTTTCTGAAGTTATATAATATATTTCTTTAAACTATTGAAAAAATGGACTACTTTTATATAGGATTTCTGCTGAAGCAAATTCCAGTTCATAGCCATGTTCAAAGCCATCATTTACATTTTGCACACCATCGTACAGTGACATTTTTTTCAGAGATTCTATGCAATTGTTTATATTTACTGTGGTAAATTTGCTTGTAATAATTGTGATGACTGAATAGAAAATTTTATTTTTGTCATCTAGTGTGTTTGCCACGATCAGCAAACAAATAATTTTCATCAAGAAGGGCCTTACTTTTTTTGACACATTGTGTTTCTTTAATCTCCTTGCAATAATATTAACAAAGTGACTGCAGCATATGTGTACTGTTACTGGAGGACTGAAATCCTGATCACTGTCGTTCATGCAAAGGAGAAAACTTATTTTCAAATACCTGGAAAGTGCCATTTCATTCCAAGCAAGAGTTATTGCCTTCATTAATGCAAAACTGTAGTCGATGACTACATGCCTGAATATAGGCCATGCTGACAGATGTTTCTCGATAAACTGTTTAAATTTAATTAAGTAATTACCTATGGCTGCAGCAGAGTGACAAGCTGAAATGAACTCCATTACAGGTAAAATACTCCCAAGAATGTTAACCACGGCAGCATAATAATAAATTGTAGTGTTTGAGGGTTCTGGACTTCTGATTACAGACCCAGTGGAATCAAGGAAAACAACATTTATATGATTCCTGTACTGTTTTAAAATAGCAATCTGTTGATTTGAATACATTAATATTCCCAATAGGAAATACAATTTTTGAATGTACTTACTGCTGTCATTTTGCTGTTGCAGAAATTGTTCAAAAACGTCGTTGACATCATCCTGATCTAGGTCGTGTTCTGCAAGAGCATCACATCTAATTTTCTTAACGCTTTTACTTTTAACATCTTGCATGTTCCGGTCCTAAGTATATCTTCACTCATACTTTTAATTGTTTCATATTGAAAAGCAGATGGTCTTTGTTCTTTTAGTTTATCCTTCCACTGCTCACGCTGCAAACTTCGTACCTGCCATGTCCTCCTCTAATGAAGCTCTTGCATTTGTTTCCTAGCTCTCACTTGTATGACATAGGTGCCTGGTGTTGGGTTTGAAATATCAATTCTGTACTTATTTCGGCATTGAACATCTGGGCAATGAGCATAGTCAACTGCATTTCCTTTAGATCGCAGTTGTAGGCCTTTAAACTTATAAACACACATAATTTTTCCATTTGTGCACATTTGAGGAAGCAGTGAATTTTACTTGTATCAAAGCGTGACAGGCAAATGCTGGGGAAAAGAGTAGGTAACTTTGTATCGAATATTGAGAAGCTTTCATAAACAATCGGAAAAGACTTTATAGCTTTTATATTGGATTCCAAATTTTTTGAAATCTCTGGTTTATCTAATACACTACAGGGCACTTTTTGGGCATTTTGAACAGTGTTACTACATTGTAGACTTGCAAATGTAGGTATGTTACATTGAACAGACCGTTCAACATAAACTGGCAAAGAAGTGTTTGGTGAAATATTTGAAACTTCTAGTAGGGGGAGGGTACCGGTTTGGGACACTGTAAACAAACAAACAGGTGGGCGTGGCGCCACGTGGAGGCTGGGGCGATGGTTCTAATTTAAGGAGCTATGTCGCGCGCGCCAGTATTATTTTTACAAGTACAAAAATGAGATGTTTTGCAGCTGCGGGGATTGGTAGTCAGCGATGCTAACCACACGGCCACGAGGCCATCTTGGAAATAATATTTTCAGATGTTGTATATATGCTTATAAAAATTTTGTTTTGTGTTGAAGTTTTAAAAAGTATGTAGTCCGCCATGTTTATATTTTTTATAGTGGTAGGCGGTAAATTTAAAATATATTGTCGGCTGCTAGTCGGCTGCCATGATTATATTTTTTATAGTGGTAAGCGGGAAATTTAAAATATATTGTCGGCTGCTAGTCGGCCGCCATGTTTATATTTTTTATAGTTGTAAGCGGGAAATTAAAAATATATTGTCTGCTAGTAGGGAGAGCGGGGCGGTATTGGGACACTGTAAACCAAGAAAACAAGTGGTTGTCTGAGCGCGTGTCCTGGGTAGGCGTGGCACCACGTGGCCGGGTGGGCGTTGCCGGGAGCCACGTGGAGTGAATCCGCAGGTGGTTGTTGACGTCACGTGGAGGCTGTGTGGATGGTTCTAAATTAGGAAGCTAGGGAGCGTTGGTGTCGCGCGCGCCCGAATTATTTTTACAAGTACAAAAATGGGATGGCGGGCGGCGGGGATTCGTACCTTCATCTCTGGATTGATAGTCCGCGACGCTAACCACAGGACCACGAGACCATCTTGGAAAAAATAATTTCAGATGTTGTATATATGCTTATAAAAATTTTGTGTTGCATAATTTTTTAAAAAAGGGATGTAGTCCGCCATGTTTATACATTTTTAAATTACTCAGAACGTTATTCCAGGAATTAATAATAGGGCGCCAGAGGTAATCAAGAAGTAACAACAAAATAACATTATCAAGACTTATTTTTATTGTTTTAACCAAAATGAGAAACCTCGAGTCATGGAAATAATAACCAAACAAACAAATATTAAATAAAGTCTATGGGATGTCGTAGATAACCTGACTCTTGAATAAAATAATACAAAATAAATAAAGTTCCTGAAATTGTTCACTGAGTAAAAGTTTTGGGGTTTTGCTCCGGCTTGCTCGAGCATGAAACGCCTAACCTAAAGACTTCTGGACTTGTGTACATATAGTTTGTGCTAATGTGAGTAAATTTGCCGTTAATCGCCGAAAGTCAATGTTCAACTAATTTTATGATAATCCAAAGTTTATACAATTACAGTTCGCATACGTTGACGGTAAAATTTACGTCAATTTTATTATATAGCGATGATGCAGACCATACCTTAACTCTGGATGATTAAGGTCGTTCGTAAAATACTTCGTCACTCACGTGAATTGAATGCGATTCTTATGCATTCAATTACAGGGCGTCAATTAATATTGCCCAGTATTTTGACGTAATTTCCAGACCAATAACGCCGAAATTAGCATCGCCACGAATAAAATATTCCCAGAGGGAATACACTACCACACGCACTAAATGGCGTCATTTTCCACTCTTTTTTCTTCTCTCTTGCCGAAATTAAATTGTTAATTGAAAAGGGCCAATCACGGCCGCGACACGTTAGCGTCCTTTTTAATGAAGCCAATGAAATGTCAATATCAATCAAGCATAGGCTCGTTAAAGCTGTTCCAAACGCCGCGCGATTATTTATTTTAGCAGTTATGACGACGCAGCACGAGCTGCGCGCGCCGCCATGCGTGAAACAAAACAAAACACTGCCGAAAGTATTGGGAAGCGGTATTAACCTCGAACGTAAAACAATAACAAACAGTTTCAGTTAGTCTGATAATACCGTAGTATTACAGTGCCGCTCCCGATATAAATTTATATTTCACTGTCCAACAAGTTAAATTCAATTTAGATCGTTAAAACAAATAACTGGAACTGGTTACTTCACAAGTTGGCAACATTGCGATGAAAGTTGAAAAACGTTATTCTCTTGCCAAACGACACTACACTTCGTAGGCTGGACAGTCGCACTGTTGTTTGTAAACATGATCTGTCTACATGTTGTGGAGTATCAGTTACCTGATTAGGCGAAGCAAGGATGTAGAAGACAGCTCACCAATCTCCATACATGGTAAGTGACAGCTGAGCAGAGAGGTCGACTGCGGTGTAAACCACAGTGCTGGGATGGCGGTTCAGCCAACAATACACTGTTGTAGGCGATCGACGTCGTGAAGACTGCTGGACCAGTGTGCTGTTCATCGATGATCGCATCACCTGATGTCACCAATGACATCACGATGGATGCTGTGGTGTCGTGCTGATGCGGACCCACCGGGTCTGCGGCGTGTTCGCTGGGGTCGTACCAACTGGTATGAGCTGCTGAGTCAAATGTCCAACACATGACTCTACATGTGCCTTGGACTACTGCTGCTGCTGCTGCTGCTGCTGCTGCATCTACTGCTGCAGACGGTGTCGAAGGGGACCGCAACAAAACTCGTTCAGTTCGTCGGCAATCAGAAGACACACACAAGTTAATCACACGTCCTATAACAGTTCTTATCACTCGCGCGATATGAATATACAGCGTCCTGTGATCGTGCCTCATGCTATCACTAACCCCTCCTCTTCTCTTGCTCCCCTAATCTAACATAAATTAAATGACTCGAGATTCCTCAAACTCATAAACTTAATAATTCATAACAACTTAATAATAAATATAAACATTAATTGAACACATAATAACTCTGTTAAATAATAAGGTAATGCATAAATAAACAGTATTTGCAACAATAGTCTTGCATAGTGCTTTGCAATAACAACAACAGGTTATTGTTTACCTTTGTAGTAGGTGATGAATAAATAAAATATATTTTATGGATGTTATCAACATAATATCCTCACCTAGTAAATAATTACATTCAATTTCTTAATTGAGATTTGTCAATAATATTGGGCTTTCAATAACATATTAGCATATTTAATATGCTTCTCACATATCATATGTGCATATTTTCCTTCATCACATGTTATACAATAGCTACACTTATTTACAAGAAGAGACATTATTTGCTACTCAGCTATGAAATAATGACAATAACTTCAAGATAAATATTCTTGATTGAGTGCTAGTGTATAGTGTTTATGTTTTTAAAGTTGTTCATTAAAGACAATCTTTAAAATTCTTTATCTTTCATTTCTTCTTTTCTCAATATAAAGTGGAGTGTTTTTACATCCTATTAATAAGAGTGTGGATGAAGTTGATATCCACTTATAGTTTCGGGTGTCCTGTGGGAACCCAATTAAAGTGCATTTTTAACTACTAGACGATGAAGAAGCATAGGTAGGGGCAAGGCAGTAGCCTGGATCAAACTGTAAGTACTCATACCAACAAGTGTGTTCATTTAGTAGGATATTTGTCAACTAATCTTTAGGCCATTAATTATATGTAGTATTTAGTTGTGTGTTGCATTAGTTATACATTGTAATATGTCACATAGTGTTTGTACACATCTTATGCCAAATTTTATTTAAACTTCACGTGTATATCCATTGCTAATATGGTCGAACTCGACTAATAGGGTGATAATAACTGTGTCTCAACACAGTAACTGTACACACAGTACATAATATTTGGTATGTCCCTCTAGGACAATGTACCAAACCAACGCTCAGGCAACACATATGCTCCAAGCACAAATATCAGTTGGAATAAAATCATCAACTGATAAACACCCTAATTCTTCGAATATAAATTACCATATCGAAGCAATGAGGTACCTATACACCTGGATTACCTCTATCAACTCATGAGGATATATATATTTAAATTTCCTTAGCAACATAAACAATACAATGGTTTTTAGCATAACACAAGTAATAATGGTACATATTTGGTGTTCTAATCCACCACAGGTGTTTTGTAAGGCCTAAGTTGACTTAAGTTGTAATTACCTACAATTTTTCCTGTATCAGGGTCCTGTAGAGTGTAGCAGTTACATTTCTCCACAGCTACTACTTTGTAGGGACCTGAGTACAATAAAATAGTTTCTTCGCTAGATGAGCCCACTTGTTACTAGTTGGTGCTGTACGGCGTAGAACTAATTCTCCTACAGTGAATTTACTGATCCTAGATGCTGGCTTCCTTTTCTTCCTAAGGTCGGCTTCTCTTGTTAATTTGTCTCGTACCAGTTCTTCGATTTCTTCCTCTATTCCTTTTCCTGTTGTTAGCCCCTCCATGTCATGTCCAGGTGTGTGTCTTCCGGGTATAAGGTTGGTGGTAATACCTACAACCTTACTGAGCATAATTATTTTGATGCTCCTCAATTACAGCTTGAGAGTAGCTGCAATTCGCAGTCTGCTGAGGCTGCGTTCCAGTGCAGTTGGGTGGGATCGGTTGCTGCCGAGCAAAGTATCCACGCTGCATGGGGTACGATGTGGTTGGAGGATGGTTGATTGTAGAGAAACTCGCTGGTGATTGATTCACAGGAGCGGTGTCTGCTACAGGGGGATGCAACATATGCTGTTGCATATTGTTGGGCGGCTGACGGTTAGAGTAACTCCTGTACTCCCACCTGGGTGGCTTTCCATTTGGATCTTCAGGATGGTACTGCTTTCCCCACCACTGGTTTTGGTTGTGGGTGTAGGGTTTCTTTGGCTGACGGTTTCCTTCATGTTGAGGTTGGAATTCCCTCCTGGTCTTCCACTTCCCTGTCCGGTACTGTTTCGCAGGCTGCCATGACGTGCAGTGGACGTTGGCCTTGCCGCCGTCGTTACCACGCTGCCAGGGTGTGTAGAGTGGTGCTGCCTTCTGATGTGTAGGCTTGAGGTCTTTCTCCACCTCACTATTGTTGTTCCTGGACAGCCGCTCCAGCCGGTCGAAAGCGAGGACCTGTTCGCGGAACTCTGTGATATTGTTGAAGCTACGCCCTGTCAAATGTACTTGGTACTTGATGGGTAGCTGGGAGGTCACCATCGCCATGAACTCAATATCACCCATCTCTGGTTCGAGGTATCGCGTCCTCTCGAACATTTGAGACAAGTGGGTCTCCAGAGTTCGGTTCTTTTTGCTATCACACCGTTCGGTATGCAGACGTGCTCTCAGTGTTCCCTGTATTTTCACATTCCAAAACTGCTGTTTGAAATGGCTTTTGAATTCTTGGTATGAAGTGATGGTACTTTGTAATACCTCCCACCAGTAATACGCATGGTCTCTCAGTGCAGTTGCCATGCATTTCAGGCGTTCAGTATCACTTAGCCTGAACATGTCAGCGTATTCCTCGAAACGTCGAAGGAATCTCATTGGATTCTCTCCTTCATGGGCAGAGAACCTAGGCATCGCCTCTGACCATTGGCGTGCCGGGTGGTGCATCACTGCAACGGGATCCAATGTGGTGTGTGTGTTAGCTGGGTTGGAGCGTGTGATTGGGATCTCAGGTTGCTCAACCTGCGGTGAATCACAGCTACTGAGGATTTCATTGGCATTGATGTTCAGGGCTGGGGCCAATGCTACATGTTGACTGGATGTGCGAGTAAGATTGTCTACCCTCAACTGCAATACCTTCTCTTGTAGCTTGCCTACCTGCTGCTCTATGTCAAGTGAAAACTCTGTCTGCCTTTTTACTACTGTGTCCACCTGCTCCCTCATGTCTGTGGTGTGATTGATTACTACATTTTCAATCATGGTCTGGCATGTAGATTGAATTTGATCAAGGCCACAGCTGTTCTGAGCAGCTTGCTCAGCTAATTGATTTAACCTGTCATTCAGCTGGCTGGTCTGGGTAGTCAACTCTGTTGCTAACCTAGTTGCTGTACTACTACATTGTTGTTGTATTAGCTGCAACTGTGTCTCAGTGTAATTTTCGTGTTCTGCCAACCGCACAGAAATAGCAGACACACTACTCTTAACTTCACTCATTTCCCTTTGAAGTGTGTTATTAATAGACTCCTTAGTGTCCCTGAGACCTTCCTCCAATCTAGCATTTTGTTCTAGTTGTTGTTTGTCCAATTGCTGCTTAATACTATCTTTAGTACTATTGAGATTTTCCTCCAATCTATCACTAGTGCCCTGGAGACTCTCCTCTAACTTAGCACTCTGTTCTCGTTGTTGTTGGTGGTTAGCTTTCACCTCCTGCCACATGCTCTGCAGCATGATGAGCAAGCTAGCACTTGTTTCATTACTTATTGCAGCTGGCAATACAGGCAAAGATGTGTATGGTGTGGTGGTAGCTTGGGGTTGAGTCACATCTACTCTAGCCGCTCCAGCATGTGTTACTGGGGTAACAAAATCTGTGTTATGTACTTGGCTAGGTGATGTGGGAACAGATACATCTACAGAGTGTGTAGACTCCACACTGCTGTCCCTGGAGCTGTCCTGACTGACACGTCTACTCCTTCCCCTAGTTTCCAAATTTACTGTTATAATTTACCACATAAGAACACAATACAAATATGCACACTATCGGCCCCACAGTTCGTGCGCCAGAAAAAATGGTTTGTAATTTCTTACTCCCTTCTGTACACAAACGTGTACTTGATGAAACTAAGATTTTCCATTTTTAAATTACTCAGAACGTTATTCCAGGAATTAATAATAGGGCGCCAGAGGTAATCAAGAAGTAACAACAAAATAACATTATCAAGACTTATTTTTATTGTTTTAACCAAAATGAGAAACCTCGAGTCATGGAAATAATAACCAAACAAACAAATATTAAATAAAGTCTATGGGATGTCGTAGATAACCTGACTCTTCAATAAAATAATACAAAATAAATAAAGTTCCTGAAATTGTTACCTGAGTAAAAGTTTTGGGGTTTTGCTCCGGCTTGCTCGAGCATGAAACGCCTAACCGAAAGACTTCTGGACTTGTGTACATATAGTTTGTGCTAATGTGAGTAAATTTGCCGTTAATCGCCGAAAGTCAATGTTCAACTAATTTTATGATAATCCAAAGTTTATACAATTACAGTTCGCATACGTTGACGGTAAAATTTACGTCAATTTTATTATATAGCGATGATGCAGACCATACCTTAACTCTGGATGATTAAGGTCGTTCGTAAAATACTTCGTCACTCACGTGAATTGAATGTGATTCTTCTGCATTCAATAACAGGGCGTCAATTAATATTGCCCAGTATTTTGACGTAATTTCCAGACCAATAATGCCGAAATTAGCATCGCCACGAATAAAATATTCCCAGAGGGAATACACTACCACACGCACTAAATGGCGTCATTTTCCACTCTTTTTTCTTCTCTCTTGCCGAAATTAAATTGTTAATTGAAAAGGGCCAATCACGGCCGCGACACGTTAGCGTCCTTTTTAATGAAGCCAATGAAATGTCAATATCAATCAAGCATAGGCTCGTTAAAGCTGTTCCAAACGCCGCGCGATTATTTATTTTAGCAGTTATGACGACGCAGCACGAGCTGCGCGCGCCGCCATGCGTGAAACAAAACAAAACACTGCCGAAAGTATTGGGAAGCGGTATTAACCTCGAACGTAAAACAATAACAAACAGTTTCAGTTAGTGTGATAATACCGTAGTATTACACCAATTGTATTTGTGTAGGCCTAAAGAATTTTTGCGTTTTTTTTAATGCTTTAAAAGTCTATAAATTAACATTCTATCTTTCCTCAATTCTTGTTTACATTACATATTCATATGTATATACCGACATACGTATACGACCATACGTATTTGTATAAACATACTCAAGACTAACACAAGGGCTAATAGGCAGAGATTTTTTCGCCTAAAGCATTTTACTTAAATGCACTCCACTGTACCTCATTTCTTATTCCAAACGGCCGGAAAGTCAACAAAAAATTGCAGTGTGTGCACCAAATGCAAGTAAAATGAGTGTCTATGTAATGTTTATTTGACAGTAATGAGATGTGAAAGTGCATTATGTATCTACCCCACACAGTTTATTTGTTTTATTGCATCTGTTATATTTTTTTCTTATATAACTACAAAGATATTGAACAATTGCATAAATTAATACGTACAATTTCATATAATGATATACTAATACAGTACGTATGTATACTGGCACATAATAGTACATATGTTACTAGTATTATTCACTTTAACACATTACCGTACTTCCGATTGCCTTCCGTCGCGGCCGTGGTCATTTACTTGGTAAGGGGGGTGTGGACTGACGGTGTTAGTTTACATTGCGCGGTAAAAAATTGGTTCAAGTGTATTATCCCGTGTTTTGGGTTATCCGCGGCCTCTGCCCCCTTCATTACTGCGGATAATCGAGAGTTGACTGTACCACTTATGTAAATGAAATTTCATATTGCTTTAAATGTGTAATGTACAAGTATTTCATTGTTCCATTAGCAATGAAGCAGTCTAAATAGTGAATGTTTAATTAGCCGTTCGTTGTGCGGGAAGTCTATTAAAATAACAGTGCCGTAAGTACTGATATTTAAGAGTCGTTCTGTACAGTTGGATTTACAACAGCTATTTTCTGTTCAGTTATACTTTGTTGCAACCAGCGCATTGATAGACTGGACCTTACTTAGGCCAACGTTATTTCAGGTATTACTTATTAACTATGATTAATTGAACCGTAAATAATAACTAAATCTGAATTTTTATGAACAGAGTAGAAAAGCTCTACTAAGCAAAGGTGAGGAGCTTGGACTCTTTGGTCTGCATTTATTTTGGATGGCACTGATTTTTAGGGGGCGGCTTGCGCCGTTTCCTGCCATGCTGCCAGCCAGCACACATACTTAAACTAGAAATATCTGTAAGAATGTGTAAATGTGTAGGGGATTATTTTTGGGTGCTCCGCCAATTAGGGTCTCGGGAGACCAAAAAGGGAAAAAAATCAGACTATAATTAGAGCCCTGCTCGGCCAAAGCACGACAGTATTTTTCGAGAGCTGCGTTGGTGTTGGGCGTTGTATGAGTCACTTAAAACTATGATTATACTTAATTAAACTTAATAGTATGAATTGCAAGGACTGTGTTTTTGCAATCCGCGTGCACGCGCTAGGCGGAGAACCAGTTTTCATTTGCCGACAGACTGCGCGGCCAATCACGCACGACTAGGCGGTCGGTGGGCAAGGAACGATTTCGGTCGCTTAGATTCATTGTCATCCATTCCATTCAAGGCCTTATCCAAATTCAAGTAGGCAGTAGTGTAATTGTGTCCTCGCGTACTAAATTTGCCCGTATGGAGTACTTGAATAATACGGAAGGGATTAATTTTAAGTCTGTACACTACTAGCCAGCTACAAAGGAAATAAATTTCTATATTTCAAAAACTAAATTTTTAATGTTAGCACATATATTTGTTTGAAGATAGTTAAATTGTACACTCAACTGCAAAACCATGAATAAATAAAAATCTTCTAAGTTTCTACAATCATTTCATAAATTACATTTTTAGCCATGCATAAAATAGTTAACACTCATTAATATATATGACAAATTAATCATTAAAAACTTTATGCTTGTTGAAAAGAAAGATGCTAGTGATTAAACGAATATTATAATGCCTTAAATTACAGTCAGATATTGTCGTCTGGGAGGGTATGACTGCGACACCAAGAATATCAATATAAATTGAGACCGCGTCAGTCATTCGGTGCACAAAAGGATACTTCTCTCTTAATGTGCAAGTTGTTGCTGGGGCTTCCATGGAATTATTCGATATTGTGTGTCGCTGGCCTGGCAGCGCACATGATTGTCGAATATTTAACAACAGAGGGGTGAAAGCCAAATTTGAAGATGAGCAGAGGTGTGACATATTACATAATAACATTAACAGCATTTTTTAAGCTGCAAGTGTGATTAAATAAAATAATGTGAAATACATATAATATATTGTTCGCAAATGTATCATAACTGGACTAATCTCCATATAACTCTTAAAGCTCGCAACAAAATATGTTGCTCCAACACCTTAGCTTTACTCTTTTCTAAACTTCAATGTAATTGTTTTGGCAGAGTGAAATATGGTGCAAATAGACTACAGCAATGTTTTGTTGTGCAAACATCTATTATTGTCAAACCACCAAGACAGGGAGAAACATATTCTTCTACAGCCAGATAGTTATTGTTATGAACATATTTTCAATTAATGTTAAATTAAAGTAACATTATTTACAACAATAACCATCGTCTTGTTTTCAGCTTAATTCTGTTAAGTGCAACCAGCATATCAGCTAGATCTACACCGCCCATGTGCTTATTATAATCTCACTTTATATTAATTTTGATTACTTAAAATATGTGTTTATCCAAATGTCTATACGTATAAGCGGAGATTGACGTCTCTCCTGGTAGTTCTAAGCACTTGATCAGTAGCCGCCCTCAACAGCTAACGCACATCCTTAACGAGCGCCCAAACTAAAGTGGGGCCCCGTGTTCATCCCGCAGTTGTTCCCTCTGTGGTTTTACTGTTGAAGTTCCATCCGGCCGCGAGCTTAGCAATAATCAAACTAGCCGTGTCAGATTTCAATTGAGAAAGTGTTTCGTAATACAACGAAAGTGCGTGGTAGTGTCATTGCTTCAGCCTTTTAAGGGCATCCTGAATATTAATATAATTCAGCAGCATGATTACAGGTAATTAATATATAAATAATAGCCATAGTTTTTAAAATAAGATACATTTTTACCTTGAAATGTTATAACTAAATTCTTGAAAATGAAACAAACAAAGAGCCATGCCTTCAGCGAGACATGGTAGTAGGCCCCTACAGTCTACACTGGTCGTGAAAGTTTAATTCGGTATTGGCCCCAAATAATTTAAGTGCACAAATCATGCTAGTTCAGTTAGAATTATAAACTGTATCACGGAGATACGGGGGTGAAACACAGACAAACGTGTTATAGTTATTAAAAATAAATTTTATTTATTTATTATTAATGACTAAACAACGTGGTTTTAAGCCGTATGCTAAGGCGAAGATAATTTGAACACAAGAAAGTTTTAAATATTACATTTTTTATCACTAAGTTAAATAAATATTTACCAAGTTCTTTTTGTATGTAACACCCCTCGTGCCTCAAAATAGAATCATTTGGAATTAATTAAAAAGAGCCTTGGAAACAAGCTGGATAAAAAAAATACGTTAAATAAATTGGTTTACCAGAGGCGACACGAGGTGGGAACAAACACAATTTAGGAACTTCCTGTAACAAGCAAAGGGGAAGTTGGGGGATCGTTAACGTCAATAAAATAAAAACTACACGATTAACTTGATCTATAGTTTCCCTGTTTTATTTGCCCTGAAGAATTATCATGTTTCCATTATTTTAACATACATACAAAAGGTTTTAACAATTTTCCAAGATTAACAAAAGGAAAACGAAATTGGGGCCGGCCCGGCTTACTGAGAATAATTTACATTTTTAGTTTGAAATATAAACATTTGCATTATGAGTTTCACACCCAAAGTTGGATGGATCCGATGATTACATTGATAATTAGTTCTATTTGTTTTACATTTTCTTGAGAAAAACACTGGTCGCTGGTGGGTTGGTCATCCGGTTAAGATAGTTCGTAGCTAGGCAGGGGGGAAATGTTGAATTTACATTACCACCCGGGGTCTTCAAACGATCATGTCGGGTAGTAGAAGCGTTTCTTCGAATGTGACCCACGGAACAGAAAGGGGGGGGTGGCCACGAGATGAGAGCAATCAATCTCTCCCCGTCATCGAACCCTGTCTGCAACAGTCCAAATCAAAACTGATTAGAACTGGTATACAGGCAGTCTATAGGGCAGAAAATGCCCGGAAAAAAAATTTAAAGGGGAAAAAAAAAATGGGGGGTCGCGAATTATCACTCACCAAAACAGGGGAGTTGCCCAGCATGCTGCCATCGAGGAGTCAGCCAGGGTCTGGAGCTCGCGAATTGCGCGGCAGGACGCGGATGATTTCTTCATTAATAGCGATTAAAAGAACAAAAAAATTTTGAAAGCAAATAACTAAACTATGCAGACAGACTAATCTATTAGTAATGACTTGAGGGAATGCATCCCTTATACAAGGCGACTACATAGTCAACGGTCGGATGAAGTCTAGCCGATTCGCCGATACTCGATGGAGGTCTGTCTGCATACGCGACGCGAGTTGATCTGTGTCGCGGCAGGACGCGTCTCGTAATTAAAAGTAGCCGCCGGCGCTAACAGGTGGAAGGGGGGGTGTCTGGGCCGCCGAAAAATACCGAACTTGCCCGACTGCGGGCGGAGAAAAAAAATCTAGCAGGAGTCTTGAAGTTGGCCACACTGGGCGACCGTAGAGAACTCTGTCGGAGGAGGCTGAGTTGAAAAGAATCGACTCGCGCCTGGCGTCCATATAACTCAAGGGAGAGCGGTGCTGCTCTCTGGTGCCTTAGAGGGTAGGCAAGCGGAGAAGTTCGCGACTTGGTCGCTAGGTAGTGTTTGCTGTCAGTTCTGGCGCCTTCGTTTTTGCGGGTAGACCTTGAGAACGGTCACCGGTGCCCAGGGGGTTACTACCGGTCATTGGTCTTACTTGGAACTGAGAAGGGGGGGAGGTGGGGTAAAATGCAACGCTGATGGGAAACTACGCCCCGTCGTGGCTGCAGAGGGGCGAATATAACACTAAGACGTGATGAAAAAGGCGAATCTCAGCTCGTCTCTGCGAACTGGTCGCCTGCAAGTTACAGGCTTGCCTATGCAGTTAGGGTCACGAAGAGAAATAATATTACAGGCTTGAGGCGTGACTGAAGGCGGGGGAAATGGTAAGCGGTCTGCCAGTCAGGGATTAGGCCAGCAGAATATCAGATACGCCGATGGGAAAGGGGCTTCAGAGCACTGAGACAAAGTTTAACTCAGAGGAGTACACCAGACTAACAAATTAAAATCACACTATAGTAGAGCAAATAGAATTTCCACACAAAAGTTTAAAATCATAATAAAAATTTAAAATATATCGTGTCGAATTTACTCATTAACGGCACATGTATTATTTATCGTGCTGTGGTGATATCAGCTCACACCACCCACCCCCAATCCCTTCCGGGTTAAACACTTATCTATAGAAAGGATTGGTGTCAGATTGTCTGAAAATGGTAAATATAAAAAAAATTCTTTAAAAGGATAACCAAAAAAAATACCTTGAATTTTATTACATATGGTGGCAAAAATATATAAATATATAGCAGCCATCAATGTAGTTATAAAAAAAATCACAATAACTGTTATTTCGTACTTCATAAGTTCAGTCATAATGCAATTGATAAAATACATTAACATAATACAATTACTGTGACTTACCCAAATCCTTTTATTTTATTTAGTTAATATTACAATCTTCTTATATAAGCTTTACCACTATGGTAAACGTGGTACAGTTTATGCCTTAATTCAGTCCCATTTTAAGGAAATGAAGCTTATGATAATTATTACTCTGGTCAGCTGTCAGAAATAAAGTACCATAGGGGAGTAATTCAGGGCTACTACTGTCCTTGGTGTCTTAATATCACAAACTTTCCTCTACAAATTGATCAAGGTAAGCTATTCTGTTTGCATGCGACACACCAATTATTTTTAATGAAAAAGACACAGGATACATTCAGGATGCAACATGATAAGAAAGGAATTTTTTTTCTTTCAAAAACCAAATTTTCTTCAACGTCTCAAAAACTTGAGATAAAATTAAGAAAATCCGATGTATTTGGACATGTTGATGTTAACATTGAAGATTGTGGAAATTATTTCTCACAGTTCTCTACAGTTTATTGATCAACAATTAACATTTTCATAACATGCTGCAAAAAAATTAGTCTCAGCCATAATGTATATAATGTATGAATTAGTTGGTTAAAAAACCATAAAAAGACTACATCATGGATCCTTTCACTCAGTAATGCCATATAATATCGAAAATCAGGTGAATTATGATGAAAACAAATATTTTCTTAAATAACAAAATTGTTGTGCATTATAACAAAAGTCGGGAAATATACCGCTACAGAAGCATTAATTTGCA
Organism: Bacillus rossius redtenbacheri; assembly: GCF_032445375.1. NCBI lineage: Eukaryota > Metazoa > Arthropoda > Insecta > Phasmatodea > Bacillidae > Bacillus > Bacillus rossius. The sequence continues at coordinate 11,429,620 of NC_086338.1, read as the reverse complement.
GGGTCTTATTTTCTTGTGTTAGAGATAAAATTAAATTTAAAGGAAGAAACATTTCCATTATCACAATACATATACGTTGCCGTAAAAAACTCGCACAAGCACAACAAACCACAATTCACTTTAAAATACAGATACATCACATAGGCAAATATTAATCTGCTTTTAAAAATATATAATTTCAACTTATTCGTTCTACAATTTCATCGAGTTACTAGAACATACAGCTGAGAGATGGGGAGAATACTGCTGAATATGTGTCATATGTAGGCTACGATACACGGTGACTGCTGAATATGTGTCATATGTAGGCTACGATACACGGTGAATGCTAAAAGGATGTTTATGGGTTTTTCTCGTATAATTGACTGTTCCTTCCTATCAATATCAACATCCTTAGCACTGCACAATATGTATAGTGTAAACCGATATGGTCATTATCATACCTGGATTATTGTATTATTTTTTTATTGTTGTAAGAAATTGATGTTAAACACGTGCAATAATATAGTTTGTGGACACTGTGTGGGCTGATTAATTAAATAAGTAGCCCTCATTAATTTATCTGAAACCATAGCGCTCTAATTGCGGCATCCATGCCCTGCGTATTCCAATGGATGCCATCGGGTTGTGTCCCCAAGACCCTGAAATTAGAGGACATACTGTCCAAAAACATTTGTCACGTGGTAAATTTTAATAATAATATAAATTACAATTTTTAATTTATTTGAAGGATATACTGTTAGCATTACAAATATTGTCTAACACTTTAAATTTCATCAGAAATTGACTATATTTTTAGTTTAATATGTAAAACCTTTTCAATAAATGTAAGCTTGCCAAATATGTCTTCATACATAACAATAAATTAAATTGGCAAGAATATTCATTATCTATCTCTTCTCAAGAATTTATCATGGCCATGATCATGAGATTTTCATAACGAAAGCTGGAATGTGCTATGGAGAAGAAAGCTTTGTTTGCATTAAAAGAGATAAACTCATGTCAAAGTTTTGTCATTTACATCAACACAAGTATTTCAAGAATGTTAGTTATTTTTGGAAAAAGAAACTACACATAACAAACATAAGCAAATGTTGAACTCTATTACAAGACTAATTGTTGAAAATACATGCATATGATAATTATGTATTCATTTTTTTTAATTTGCAAGTACAAAATTTTTCCGATTATAAATAAAGAATTTTGTTTAGAAAGGTATTTATCATTACATTCACATTTTAACAACGTTACTTTTAAAGGCTATAGTGTTAGTAGGTTTGATTGAGTAACATCAAATATAAAATATTTAATGAGAGAACAGTGGAAAATAGCAAGTACATGAAGAATTAAACTTTATCTCCTTTTGCAGAATCCGTGATCAGTTAAACAAAAGGTACTGTTGTAACGGTTACAAAAGTGAAAACCTAACCTGTACAAAATACATTCAAAACATCTTTAGACATAAATGCATTCTGTCATTACACTCTTGAAATTCAAAAAACAATTATTTTTATAAATTATGAAGATTAATACAAATTTTCTGTTAAATTTAAAATTGAAATTTCAGTTTTGGTACACTCAACAATCCTCATCCTTAATGTTCTCTTGGTTTCATTAATACAAAATACAAGTAGTTTCAAATTTAATTTCTTCACAAATTTCAAGCAGTGTTCCCTGGTCTATGAAGAATCTTCCTTTCATCACCTAACTCAACTCTGGTTGGAACAGCTGTGAATACCTCTACACAAACTGCAACAACTCCGACAAACTTATATCTCGAAGAGACAACTATCTCAGCTGCACTAGCTGGAACAAGAACTGCAGGAATTACGTCCCTCTGACCACCTGAAACCCATCTCGACGACAAAAAACAGTCTCGACGACAAAAAACAATCTCGACGACCTCGACGACAACCTACTTAGCTGTGGAGCACCTCGACACTAGCTGGCAAATCGAACCCCAATTGACGATGAACAACAACAATCGCCTTCTCAAGACGACAACTGCACGACGACGGATAACTCCTCTATTACCAAGACCCCACTACTTTCATCCATGAATCAACCAAATCCTACATCCCTCATACTTGCATCAACAAACTTCAACAACACTGCTAAATTTAGACTGTTGACCAAACTTCTGATTCGACCTTTCTACTGCTGATGCCTTTAATTTTATTATTATTATAATTATTATGAAGATATTACTAATAGAATAATTACTGAAGATCTCATGAATAATATATATATATATATGAAGAAACAATATGACGAATAGAATGACAAATACATTTTTAAACTTCCTTCCACTCTCAACAGTGAATCCACTATCTCCCTCATACAGCAGGTTGCTGACCCGTCTTCAAAAAGACGCAACCAAACCTTCATTTCATTTGGCCATCCTGTTCCCAGGGTCTTACTATACGGTATGGTTAAGGGGTGAAATACTCCACAGAACCAAGATCACCAGACTCATTTATTCTATGAAGAGAATGGGCTTGGAAATCTCAGCGGAAAGAATACTCCATCCAGTAATATTTTTGGAAATCTCAGCGGAGCCGTACCATCTTCTCCCTCATGACATAACATGCCCAGAAAATCTCAGCAGGGCTGTGTCATTTTCCTCACTAACATACACGTTTAGAAATCTCCGCAGGGAACCCACGGCTTTACAGGCAGACAAACATGCCCCGAAACCTCAGCAGGGTTTCCATCTGTCATTCCAGGCAGAGGAATTTGTTTTGTCGGACCTAGAGAACGACATGTAGGTCCAACAGACCGAGAGACCCCTCTTCCCTATCATTCCTAACTCCTGAGCTAGCCGAAAGGTAAGGGGCGCCCAACTAAAACCCTTTTAGCTGCTAGTCAGCTCGGCTAACCTACTACGCATAAAAAATACAAGTACCACTTTACAATGGTAGCGATAACTAAATTGTATATCTATTACAAGAAAGTTTCAAACTGTATTAAGACATATTCCTTAATTTACACATTTACATACAAACATTTCAGTACTATTTATTCTTTACACCATATTTTACTTTATATTCCATGGTCTTAGCAATGACACATGCCAATTCGTATGATTTACTCTGTACACATTATGGCCTACAATGGCCTCAACTTTATATGGTCCATCATATAGTTAGAAAAACTTATGAATCTTATTATCTATCAGCGAAGATAACTTATGTGAAGCAATCAAAACTTCATCACCCTCTTTAAAATCAATTTGCTTAACATTTTTATCAAACTTGTCCTTTCTTACACTAGCCTTATACATTAGTTTTTTCCTAGCATTTTCTAACTTGTCTTTTAACTGCATTTCCTTATTTTCAGGAAAATTAATTGCTTTTTGCAATCTCGTGGTTGGCAAAACCTGTAACATCAATTCAACAGGTGTGAACCCTGTACTTTCATGCCAGCAATTATTTATCAGTTTTTCCACTTGACTTACGACAATTGCCCAATGGCCATGGTTTTCGTTACAATACACTCTAAACAACCGTCCCAACTCCCTCATCACCCTCTCTGCAGGGTTAGCAGCTGGATGGTATACCGCAGTGTATCCTAACTCAATACCCAAAATACTAGACAATGTTTTCCACTGCTCACTTCGAAATTGTGGTCCATTATCAGAAATTATTTTTTCTGGAAGTCCTACCTCTTTAACATACATGTCCATTACCTTCTCAGTAACCACTTGAGCGGTAGCCCTTTTAATAGGATACAATTTTACATACTTAAAAAAAACATCTACTACGACCAAAATATATTTAACACCACCTCTTCCTTTAGGTAAAGGTCCAAACTTGTACTACCTTACTTAACCGGGAATTCTTGTTTACCTCTTCAGCCAATTTCTCAGAAAATTTCTCTATACCATCCTCTATTTCTTTTATATGTTTACTTAAACTGCGAATTTGAAACTCTTTTACTCTTTCTGATTGTGAATCTGTTACTACTCTGGATAAGGCATCTGCAACTACTTGTTCTTTGCCTGGTATATGTTGAATGTTCAAATTATACTCCTGCAAGGCTAGGATCCATCTGGTAATACGCCCATGTAAAAGTTTACAAGAGCTCATGTGGCATAAGGCCTTATAATCGGTAAGCACTGTGGTTTCCCTTCCATAAATATATGTGCGAAATTTTGAAACAGAAAATACTATACTAAGGCCCGAATTCAGAGTTGACCTTCGAAAGCGCATCCAACTCTCATTCATCTGGCAGACTCTCCACCTCTCATTCATCTGGCAGACTCTCCACCTCTCATTCATCTGGCAGACTCTCCACCTCTCATACTTCAAAAACGCCTTTCGAATGACTGCCAGCTGAAAGCTTGTTCCCATCCACTTTCAGTGAAGATCTGGCAACATGGCACACAAATTTTCTTAGATCAAGTACTTGGAGTGTGTGTGGAAAAGCGCCCTATTTCATTTCGATTGTATTTTGTTTGCTCTCCCACTGAAAATAATATTTTGTTTGGATTGGGTTAGGGTTACCAGACACTGATAATAAAAAAGGATGAATTTCATCTCGCCGCAAAAGGAGGACATTTCACTAAAAAGGAGGACAATATATATTTTTTTAAAAAAGCCATGAATTAATTACAATGGAGTACAATGTTTTGGCATTTAATACAGTTTCAGTATAAAGAATCAAACAAACTACGCATATACAGCATATTGAAAACACGTGCTTCTGCATGTGCTGCTACCTGTCAAGCTGTCGTAGTACTACTTATAGTTAGATGACTCTGTGGACAGCGCGCGCTTTGCCCAGAGTGTAACTGCAGGAATTATCTCACTTTATAAAAATGCCGGGCATTTTGGAAAATCCGGCCGGATGCAAAAAAATACATAAAAAGGAGGACATGTCCTCCTTTTGACAGACGTCTGGTAACCCTACACGAGGTTGAGAAATTTTCTTAAGATGGATACGTTGCCTAAAATTATAGTGTTTTCTCCAAATGAAAAAGCGATTATTTTTTATCTCATGAGAAAGCACAAAACCGTAATCGAAAACAAAACAATAAAAACAGATGCAGTTTCTTACAGAGAAAAAAAAATGTGTTTCGAACTCTTGATCCCGACAAAAATCAAACGGGTCTGCTAAATTTCTTATATACCTTCGCGGAACTGGATTTTCATTTTTAAGATCAAAAAATTAAAAAACCTCGTCAATGTGATTTGGAAATTCATCCATATCTTCTGCCATCGCTACAAAACACGTGTCTGATGCACACTTTGCGGGCAAAACGATTTCTTTAAAAACGCATATTTAATTCCAAAACATATTTTACATATCTGCCATATGACAAAAATGTTTTAAACAATTACAAACATACATGAACACGTTTTTATGTGGGAATTATATATTAAAACCATCAACTGCTCCGCCAATTTTCAACTGAACAGGCATTCGAATGAGCTTCAGACCACATTCACTTTCAAGTGGTTGGCTCTCCTTATCCAGCAGTCAACCAACCACTGAAAAACGTCTCTGCCGAGCAGCTTCAATGGAAAAGCCTTTTGGTGTGTGGATAACCGTCGAAAGAGCTCTCTGAATTCGGCCCTAAGTAGTTCCTTTTCTGTGGTAGTGTAATTTACTTCAGCTGCATTTAAAGCCCTGCTGGCAAAACTAATTGGAATCTGTTCCCCATCCTGATTTATCTGAAAAAGCATGGCACCTACTGCTTCATTAGATGCATCACATGAAATGTAAAATTTGTCATTTAATTTAGGATGATATAACAAAATCTCCCTTTCCAATTCCTGTTTAAGATTTTCTAATGCCTGATCCTGAGCTTCACCCCACTCCCAGCACTGACCTTTCTGAAGCAATGTTCTTAACGGCCCACAAATATGACTGAAACATGGAATGTATTTACGAAAAAAATTGAAAAAACCTATGAGTCTCTCTAATTGTTTGCGGTTTTCTGGTGGAGGGTAGTTCCTTACTGAATCCAGCTTATCAGGGTCAATATGAATTCCTTGGGCATTTACATTTCCTAAAAAGGTAATTTCATCTTTCAAGAACTCAGATTTCTGCAAGTTAGCTGTCATGCCCCCCTCCCTGTAGTTTTTCAAGGACTCATTGTATTACATGTCTGTGTTCTTCAAAGGTTTTTGTAGTAATTAGGATATCGTCCACATAAATTGTTACTAATTCCAGTACTTCCGGCCCTAAAACTTCTTCCAATCCTCAAATAAAATGACTCACAGAAACATTTAAACCAAACGGCAGTCTTTTGAAACAATATGTTTTCCCTTGATACAAAAATGCTGTACAAGTTCTAGAATCTTCAACTAATGGGATCTGCGAATATGATGCAACTAAATCAATTTTTGAAAAATACTTACAACCCTCAAACTTTTGCAACAATTCTTCCATAGGTGCTGGTGATTCCCTATCTGGTATTATTATTTGGTTTAATTTTCGAGCATCTAAACATAACCTAACCCCTCCATTTTTCTTTTTTACCACTACCATGGGATTTGAATATTCAGAGCTACGCCTTTCAATAATATCCATACTAATCATGTTTTGAATCTCTTGCTCCACAGCAGGTCTCAACTGATACGCTACGGGATACGGTTTTTGAACAAACGGTTGGTGCTCTCGTAAATTTAATTTACATTCATACTTATTATTTAATCCTGGAAAATTTGCAAAAGCTTTGTTTTCTAAATGTAAAATTCCCTTTAATTTTTCCTGTTGCTCTACAGTACCACTATGCAAGGTTATCTGATCTACATCATTTTTTGTAATGTATTGTTTTTTCACCAAATTACACTTCAGCTCTGTTTCTTTTAAATTTTCCCCTCGTATCATCCTTAAACTAAATGATTTTGGCTTTATTTCTGTTCCAAAATCAATTAGGGTTCCTACCACATGTATCCACTGCATAGAATAGTCGATTATAACATTATTTCGTTGCAGCCAGTCTGCCCCCAAAACAATATCAATACTGAGCCCTTTAACAATTAGGAACACTACCCACATTGCTACCTCTCCAAATTTTATCTCTAGTAGTACCTGTTTTTTGACATTTTTATTCCTAATCCCTGTGGCTCCAATTATGGTTACATTTGAAACTGGAAATACTGCTGCTGATTTCGAAATTTCATTACCTAGCGACACAAAAAATTCTTCTGACATGGCCGTTACCTCACTACCTGAATCAATTAGCATATTTGCTTCCTTACTGGCACAGATAATTTTTCCTTTAATGTATGGGCATAGACCTATTTTACCTTGAACAATGTTTGTAGGCCCCTCTGTATCTTTTAATAGCTCTTCCAACTCATGTGTGATTATGTCAGACTCATTTGTTTGTATCGTGTGACATTTTGATTCGACCCCTAAGTCACACTCCTGGGAGGGATCTGGGGCTCGATCCTCCCCACCTATCAGTTTAAATTCCTATTGTCTCGCCTTTCCTGTTGTGGTTGTCGCTGCCCCTCTGGTGATCTCCCTTGCTGTTGCTCTCGCCTCCACCTGGGTACCCTTTCATTACCTTGTTCTTGACGAGGAGGTTGTTGCTGATAACCTGGCTGGTGGGCCCTCTCCCTGGGTGGTCCCTGCGGCCTGCCCTGGTACTCTGGGTCCCTGCCACGGAGCCCCTCCTCCCGTTCATCTCGTCGATCAAGAGTTTCGAGCAGCGCCACTACCTCCTCAACATTTTTTGTTCTCAATCCTAGGATGCAATTTTGTACATGTCGATTGAAATGATGTACCACATGAGAAATGAACCGCTCATCAGCTATAGGATTGCTGAGGTATTTAGCTTGACTGTGTAATTTGTGAATATAATTGGCCATGGGACCATCTCTTCCCCTGTGTTTCCCTGAAAACAAATATTGCAAAAAATCATCCTGCACATAAATTCCCTCAGTATTTTTCAAGGAATGCTTGCCTAGCATGTGCAAAATTGTTCCACTCACTTTCCTTCTGCATTCCCCACTGCAATGCATCACCTGCCAATTTTGTTACCAATAATTCTACCTGTTGTTCATCAGATCCTTTAAGATATCGAAATACTTTGTCACATTTTGTGATAAATTGGATAGGCGTGGCCCCCCTGTTATCTCCATAAAATTTCGGAACAGTCTTTTCAAATGTGTTAATTTCATCAATGGTGAGGACTGAGCTACGAATTGGGCCCTTAGTATCACCTCGGATTCTAGACAATTTTTCCTCAACTTTCTTTAGGCATTCCTGACCAACTTCATCTCTAAACTTTTCGAACTGGTTACCAATTCTCCTATTTTCCATCAAACTTTTTTCAACATTAACCTCAATCTCTCTTTCATTCAACAAAATACCTCTGGCATTCTCATTCGCTTTACCATGCACCTCAACGAGCTCATTGTGGTCCCTATTCATGCTAACTTGAACTTGACTGAAATTTTCCTGTAAGGCAGATATTTTTTCTACATGCTCTTGTATTTTATGTTTGATTATTCCTACGCTTTCCTTTACACTGCCCACCTCCCCATTACAGTTTTCCAAGCCAGTTTGTAGGTTATCAATTACGAACTCACATTTGAGTCGACCAATTCCAATCACCACTTTGTCCTTCATAAGTGATTTCCCAGAAAATAGGAAAAACCTGTATTTGTTCTCTGGAGATGTTATGACTTATGGAATGTTTACTTAGCTGTTTAGATTTAATAGGTGGCATGTACCCATAAAGGAAATAAAAATTAAACAGCTAGTTTTTGAGAAATTTCGATTTAAATGTTGGACAAAGTGGAGTTTGGAAATATCAGAAAGACAAAGTGGTATTTGGAACAGTACATGTTGGAGAAAGTGGCTAATGGAAACACATATTTTCTTCTCGATATAGTAATGATATTTTATTGCACATTTTTAAACACACAAACAATGAAAAATAAAGTAACAGTTGTAAATTAAAAAGAAATGTTGAAAAATCTTGCCGCAATATATTTGAAGCTATTATGACAAGGTCGTAAAACAACAACATTAAAACAATACATTCGAAATTAAATTAAAAGAAAACATTTAAACCTTAGCCCCTATTCAAGAAACAAGAATAACAATGAATATTAATGACAGTGTATGCAAATAATCAATTTCACCAAATCAACAATGTTTAATTGAATGCTACACATGCAGTTCTTCAGATTCTTCCATTTGTTCGTCTTCTGCATCACTTTCATGTTCAATTATTGTATGAACACTGTCAACACTTACTGACTGATATAATTGCAAGTAGAAGTTCAGGTTGTTTTCAGATTCTTTCCACTTGCTCCCAAAGTGTTTACACAAAAGATTGTTAATGTCCTTCAGCTTACTGCCTTTAATCTGAACACCAGATTCCAGAACCTCGGGTGTTAAATCTGAGAGTGTAACACCACGCTTCAAAACACTTCGCCCTTGTCCTAGGTCTGTTCTATAAAAACCCTCCCCTCGAACGAGAATCAATGCTGAGTTCTTGCACGATCTCGTTAAGATAAATCTCTTACACTGGGAAAATCTAAAATGCCATGACTGTGTTGGTTTTATTACACGAGTTACAGCTTCCTTCCAATCAAAAAATTGAAAATGTTCTGTTGGACGAAGGAAAGTACCATGATTACTCACAACTCTGTAATATTCATCAGGAAAACGGGACGGGAAAAACAACAGAACTTACTGAACGTGTTGTGGAGCTTGACTGAGCCATTTACTTGTCATTTCAATAAGGGTTCAGTTTTTATTTTGACCACTACAGCCATCAGCGAAAAGGCGAACTGTAGTAATACCCGTAATATCTTTGTTTGTTAATCTATTAAACACAGCAGAGGTGATCTGGTTGGAAGCTTTTGGGAATTCATTTTCAGACCATGAATAAATGAATGTGTTTCTTTGATTTTGTGGAGATTTCGATGTTCCTTGGCATACTGTGAAATTATAAATATTTAATTGACGACTAAAGTAGATAGCTTGATCAGGAAGTTTTGGCAGGATCAGATTTTTCTGACAATCGAACATGTCAGTTCACCCGGTTTTTCTTCTGCTTAAAGCAAACAGATGCCCTCATCACTTGATAATAGAATACAAAACTTAAAACACAACAGCTGTCACTATAAGTCATCATAGATAACACAAAACACAGTGAAAACGAGACCAAACAAAATAATAAACAAGACTTTTATAGTCTAAACATGTAATACATTGATTTGGAGGAACTAGACAAAGCTGGTTTTGGAATATTATTCTGTACACCAAAATGGCAGCCATTACACAATGTCTGGACAAAGTGTGTTCTGGAATGCCAAACAGATGTGGACAAAGTGTGATGTGGAAATAAAACAGAACTGGACATAGTGGGTTCTGGAAATGTTTACAGTTTTACACATCCATTTTCTAAGGTACAATGTCGAGTTTGGCATTTCTTTTTTGCGGATTCCCATAGATATGACTACAGAGAATATTCTTGTGGCATTATCTCAATATTTTCACTTTTTGGAAAAAGTGGTTTTTGGAAATGGTCGACTCATTTCTCAACCCTTTGTTCGCATGTACCCAATTGTTCTTTCATTTCTGTTTGTACGCGGTCAATTTTAATCTCCATCTTAACCAGTTCCTGTTGCATTTGTTTTATCATTTCGGATTTCACCTGTGAAATTTCCTGTGTGTTTTGTGCTAGACTCTGTTCTAATTTTAGAGTAAGATCCTCTTTTAATTCCTGTCGTCCCTGTTTTATTTCCTGACTGTTTTGTTTCATTTCTTGTTGCATTGACAATAGTAACTGCAAAATTTGGTCTGACCCCCCCATAACCTCAACTGGGCTATGAACACTTGGATGTGTTCCCTGTTGACTACTTTCAGCAAGATGTTCCATGTATTCAGTTATTTCCTGTTGACATGAAATTTCCCGTTCAATTAAACTTATTTCCAAATTTGGATTTGACTGTTCTGAATTTTCTATATTTTCCTGAAAACCTATAAAATCTGATTCGCTACTGTTGGTACTAGTGTTATCCATGTTGACATACACAAATTACAAAATTACACAAATACAAGTTAAATTCTCAAAACCAATATAAATAACACAGTTTTCTTAAATTTTCCACTTGCTATTATCGGCGACTCATCCCACGTTGTCCCGCGTAGCGACGATCTCGATGTCCCACAACGCCTTGGGTCGCTCTGTCTCGCTGAAACAGCCCGCCGTCTCTTGCCGCATTCGCCGCTCAGCTGCGCCGAAAGTTCTGGATACACTCGCCGTTTTCTTTTCAAGTGGTCAATATTATTCGTAAATTTTTTGTTATTTCAGGTTATCGTAGTCACAAACTGTTTTACGAATGTTTATATTTTCTTCTCTGCTGCCGAAATGTCTGTCTTAATCTCAGGGTCGTGTCTAAATTCAAGCCGCGCAGCCGGGCGCCATTTGTAACGGTTCGTTACTTAAAAAATAAAAAGATTTAAAGCGTCAATTGTAGTTTTTGTTTTATTCTTTCAATTTAGAATGCACAGACGACTCCAAACACTTTCAATGTTTCATTCACTCGTTTCATTCGTACGTTCGCCTGTCGAGAATGCTCACAGCTCGGGCGATGAAGATTAACGAAAAATAACGTAGATTAAGTCCTTCAGTAAAATCTTACTGTAAGTACCCGAAGATAGTGCGACCTCGAACAGGGCCGCACCCAGCGAAAACTAATTTCGCCACGAGCCAAAACGCAGACGAAGGTGATCAAAATTTCTAAATACTGTCCAAACGAAATAAAAAGAAAATTAGGTTAATTTAATACTCGGCATGGCTCTGACCACCAACGTTAAATTATCTATTCAGCAAATTACTTCATTATTTGGCGAGAAGCCACCGAACGCGACCTACTGGTGCAGCAATCGGCAGACGACTGGTGAAATCCTGCCACGGTCTCCTCCACGCAGGGAGTAGACTTCACATGACCTCACCGACCAATCACACGCACGCTTCATTCACGCTTACAGATACAAGCCAATCAGAGAACAAATTACAATACATGAAAAACCCTGTACACACAGAACTCGGGGCTTCCCTTGATCTGTCTCTTTTCAATTTTACATCAAAATCGAGGACTCCCATTCTCGTTCTCTCTCCCACACCGTGAGACAGCAGTTATCACTCGGTTCCCACGCAGTGGGGGAATTACCGTCTTTATCTATCTCTGAGGGGAATTACTGTTTCTTTCTCACTCACACTTACATGTCTCTCATGCCTCTCTTTCTATCCATCTCACCAGACACAGTCCCGTGTTCTAGAATCATTCCACACGTTTATGAACACTACAAACAGCAATTATAATACAAATTACTTTACAAAATTAAAATCATTTAGAAATAACCTGAAAAAGTAGGCCTAAACAGGCAAAAATCTAGTACAGCGGCTCATTTGTGAATAATTACATAAAAAATAGTAATGATTAAAAATGTCTATAAAATACAAAATACCTTCTTAAAACACAGAGCACGTGCAAATAACATATATTAATATTCATAACGTCTGATTCTACTGTCTCATAACATACACACCACTCTAAAAACATTGACTTATTTATATTTACCTATACAAAAAGATGTTTAAAAGAAAATTATTTATTTAGGAGGGCAGGGTCTTGCAATGCTACACTGTTCATTATTAATTTATAATACCTCTTATCTGAATACTACTTACTTCTCATAAAAATGGTGCTTTATTTCACCATTTTCCCAGGTGAAAACTCTTTCCATTTCAATTGCTTGGATGTTTCAGCCTTCTATAACAAAAGAAGTTGCGTGAGAACTTATTATTATTAATCAATATGATGAAGCATTTTACAGCCCAGGGACAAAAAAACAAATCACCAACAGTATTGGAAGCCTCAAAAGCCGACTTCTTAAGATAACCTTAACCTTTGGCAGTTGATAAAGTCTGTCACGAGGGACTTTTACAGACTCAACCACTTTCCACATCTCTATACTCTCCGGTGTCCAGCGTTCTGGTCTGCCGGACGTTCTGTTGAAAGGCAACAAGCTGTCCTGGTCTAAAGTTTACAACCGTTCTTACTGTTTATTTTCATTATAGTTAGTAAAGTATGAAATATTTCACATCAGAGAAAGTATAATAATTTCTTGTGACGTTAGCATTTCAATGTTCTTGGGAATGTGATATAACACAACAATGCACGCACTGTGCACAATTTGACAAAAAACTATCGATATTTTTCCCCTGAACTCAATATCATTTCGCCAATCCATTGGAATGTATCATTGTTCTTGGGAATGTGATATAACACAACAATGCACGCACTATGCACAATTTGACAAAAAACTATCGATATTTTTCCCCCGAAGTCAATATCATTTCTCCAAACCATTGGAATGTATCTACGTACATTGTGTTACATCACATTTGCTAGAACAATGAAATACTTACGTCACAAGAAATTATACTTTCTCTGATGTTAAATTTATCATACTTTACTAATTGTAATGAAAAAATTCATTAAAAACGGATGTAAACTTTAGATTGAATACAACTTTTTTACACATGTCAGTGCAGTTTTATCTTCACTGAGTATTTTTAAATGGAACACAACCTATCCTACGTTCTACTTGGCCCTAAACCAAGTAATAAATATTTACCTCATATCCTGAAAAAGTTTATCAAAAATGAAATAGAAAAATTAAATTGTCCCAACTTGAGAATTATGATATCTAATAAAGGTTACCTGCTTTGCAGCGAAGATAATTGTTAAACAATTTCCTGACGTAATCCTGCGAGCTTCCCGGGTGTAGGCGGGGTATAGGGGGCAACAAAACCAAAACCACCCTACACTTCATTCGCCTTAGTTCTTTTATGATGCTACAGATGTCTCGCTCCATATACCGCAGTCTCGTGCCCTTCTAGAGCAACATACCGTACGACAAATTACGCTCATGCGTTTTGATATAAAATATGATAATACAGTATAGATTTACACATTCACAGGACACATCGTTGCACTGCATTTCATACAAGTTAATGCATAACCAAGTTTGGTATATTTTATTTTAATGTTTTCATAAAAGCCAGGTTTGGCGTGTTTCTTACAGTCTTCTATTACTTAAACTCAATGACTTAGATATGTTAACAGTTTGGATAAAGTAGTTTGCAATTGCAGATTTGCAATTTTTTATTTTGGATTTTGTAACTTTTACCAATTCATTTTTCCAAATGATATTCATGAACCTCTGTAGTTTCAGTAGGCTAATTGAAAAATAATTCAGTAAGTTATGGTTCCACGTCCTTACAGACAACCCATGAAATAGTTCCACTCATGTCAGTGATGGCTCTGTGAAAGTGAATAAATGTATCTTAAATGTTCCATACCAATAAATATGAAAATTTTATATTTTTAATGAAAACAAAAAAAAATACTTTAAACCAATGATGAATAAAATTTATTCAATCATATTAAATTTTTGATGAATATGTTCTGCAATTAAATGCTGAGTTAATATATTTGCCGACTTTTAAAATTTACCTTATCTTGTCCTTTTAAAAATATTATAACAGGGATCTACTGTATTCAGTGTATCACCATTAGTTTAAAGTAGCATTTAAAGATATATCTTAAACAATAAAAAAAATGAACGTGTGTTACACCTTTGACAAACTATTTTAATACTTTACACAATTTGTTTTATTACTTTGATTCGATATATATATATATATATATTTCTGCGCTTCACTGAACTAATAATAAGAATGGAGTTCTTATCGTCCTAAACGTCCATAATTCGTCAGACCAGTAAGAAGAATCTACATATTTTTTTTTATAAATTACTTGACAAAAGTTTAAACAAGTTTCTCAAAATATTTCTTTCCGAATAGTTAGCTATATAATTAAAACTAATATCAATATTTCAACAGTATTTAAAAAAAAAACATGAAAGATATATTTTTCTTTTAAAAATATGTATGTTTAATTCAAATTTTGAGAAGTTATGTTATACGAAGCGGCGGAAAATGGATCCTAATTAGAGGTGGGATGATACCACACTTTCGATACTCAAGGGAAAAATATTTTCCCATTAAGTAACAATTATTACAAATAAAATAATTTAGTTTTAAACTATATCAATTCCCTCTCTGTTACAAAAATACAAACTGCAATCTCTTAAATAAAATTGCCGCAAACAATGATAGTTGGTGACGTCACTATACGACCGCGGCAATTGAAAAAATTCATAATAGCGATAAAAATCTCTAGTACTTACCATACACGTACTTACTCTATGATATTGACTGTTATTACTAGGCGTGTTATTGTTACTATTGCAACGGATTGCGAGTGGAGTCAATGTGAATTTTAAGTGCTTAATATTTCTACAAATTTTTTTTTTAAAATTTCCTTTGAATTCAATGTCAGAAGTGTTACGTACGATAAACGAAACTTCTTGAACACGAAACAAAAACAACTTAACCTTACTTTACCGTTTGTTTACTATTGGCAAGTTGCAGTAACAACTTATATAATTATAATTTATTCTGATGTAAGCCTATTGGTTATCATAATTACGGCTAATAAGCTGTTCTAGTACACTAGAACCCCTGTCATACACTTTTCAACGGAGAGCACAAAAATGGTGTATGATGCGGGAAAGTGTATGAAAAGGGAATGACAATAATACATTTTTTTTTCAATCAAGTATACCATCACAATATCAGATTAAACTGAAATACATAATGTGTAAATAATTGCATTATATTAATGAAAGATATGAATTCATCATTATATATACATATAATAAAACCACCAGAAATGTAAAATACAGTCCATAATCAAGTAAAGCTGACATGAGAAAAAGTGGCCTTACAAAATGTTTTGAAGTCCTTTCTTGGAAGGGGGGGAAGTCACCAAGCCTAAATTAGAAATAAAAAAAAATTAGGCTATTGTAAAAAGAAAATCAGAAATTTTTGCTTGTTTCATTTTACAAACAACGTTATGCAACAGAACAATTTTCAATAATATTTTAACTTGAGAAACGTAAAATACAAAACAATCCGATCGTAAGAAAACAATAACAAACTGGTATATTCAGTTAAAAGATTAATGAATGCATAAAATATGAGATCCATGCCTTGGTAAAGCACGTGCACCATTTTCATAATCATTGCTAGTTTGCACCACTAGTCTCGCTTGGTGCTGGCCATAGATGCTCCTAGCGAAGTGCACAGTCTTGCTGATACTATCCTTATCTATGGTGCGATAAATTGATTTTCTTACGTTTGCAAAGGTAAACAATGAACTTTTTTCAAAATAAAAGCACTAAAAACAATAACAAACTGGTATATTCAGTTAAAAGATTAATGAATGCACAAAATATGAGATCCATGCCTTGGTAAAGCACGTGCACCATTTTCATAATCATTGCTAGTTTGCACCACTAGTCTCGCTTGGTGCTGGCCATAGATGCTCCTAGCGAAGTGCACAGTCTTGCTGATACTATCCTTATCTATGGTGCGATAAATTGATTTTCTTACGTTTGCAAAGGTAAACAATGAACTTTTTTCAAAATAAAAGCACTAAAACGTAGTTTATCAGGGGAAATATAACAAATCAATTTGTGAATTTTCCGGTTTGTAAAAACGTATGAAACGGGAAATGAATGATTTTATAAGTGTACTAGCTGCAGTACCCAGCGTTGCCCGGGCTAAAAACAGGGTGAATGGGAACTGTTTAGAGATCAGATGTAGTTAGTAATTTGTCTTCTTAATTTGAATGTCAAGTGTGCAAAATAATTTATATCACTTTCAGATCCCGACAGACGTTCTGCCAGTTTATAGTTATTTACCTAGTCTGTATGTAATCTAGACTCTTTAAAGCAATATAAAAAAAACTGAAAAATAAGGGATTACTAATATTGAAAAGATTCCATTATTTAGCTAATGCTCGGCATGCATTGCAATGCCTCATTCAGTTTTGTTTTGTAATATGTTCGAAGTAGTTACACATATACAAATTATCTATCCATGTCTCTAAATATATATTTATCTCTATCTGTATTAATCTCTTTATATCTACATATATACCTCACACTATCTCTATGTATTCTATGTGATTCTATCTGATTGCTTTGTTCTTAATATCACACGGGTGTTTTTTACTTGTATGGGAAAATTAAGAATAAGGCATCTAGTGCGTGGCAACTTCTAGTACCTGCGGCATTGTCAACACACACTTCGTACATGTACTGCATGTTGTATCTAAACCCCTCCAACACATTTGATTCTAAATTGGACTTTTAGTAAGGATCCCTAATGTTATTGATAATATAATATAGCCTATAGCCTTCCTCGATAAATGTCCTATCCAACATTGAAAGAATTTTTAAAATCGGACCAGTGGTTCCTGAGGTTAGCGCGTTCAAATAAAAAACAAACAAAAACTTCAGCTTTATAATATTAGTATAGATGTTCCGGGAAAGTAAACATTGTAAATATAGTACTTTCGGCGGGACCAAAATTAATCGGCGTATGAAACGGGAACGTATCATCGAGGTTCATTGCACCTAGTTATATTTTGTACGATGGCGACTCAAAACTTAATTCAATACAAACGAACAAGCATTCCGGTATCGAAAAACTGTATCGAAAAAATGTATCGAACTTACAGTTTCGATACTCGATACTTTGCGATATCGTCAAGTATCGAAGGTATCGAGGTATCGAAAATCCCATCTCTAATTCTAATACATTTCACAAGAATTGTTTAGAAATATGACTAAATAAATTAAGCATAAATTTCTGTATGATTAAAGTTGGTGTGGCCTGTAAAACCTTTTTTTCGTAATATTAACAAGTATGTACAGTCATAATTTCGAGGGGCTGTTTAATAATATTAAATGTTGTAATTATTCTGTGTTGATCAAGTGCATAGTGACACTGTGACATGACAATATCCACTATCAGCACAGCACTGACAAGAGTAACTGAGTAAGGACTTTGACAGGTCAGTGTGACCGATGATTTGACCACTCTGCATCCCAAAATGAAGTTCATGATAAATTTGATAACTATTAAAAAGTACGTATTACAACTTTAATTTGCTTTTTGACCTAATTCAATATGTAAATAAATTACATTCCACGTATTGATTAAGTTATTTACCAATATATCATTTGTGCCGAACATGAGCATCACTGGCACTGCTCGGAAAATTGAGAGATTCTTTTTTATTCTCTTTAAAGAGTCCTTGACTGTGGCTCCACCGGTAGAGAATCCGTATGTTTGTTTTCCTTTCGCTGTAACAGTTATGAAACATGATGTTGGTGATTCACAATACATGCAATAGATATATTACACTTGAGTTAGTGCTGCACATTGCTTCAAGCAGGCATTGCACGTGGAAATGCCGTATGGACGTTCGTTTTGGCAAATGTAGTTGTGGAGCAGGCTACTATAAATCATGTACTATTATACAACAAATAAATATCATTCTTAAAATAGCAATTTTTATGAAGCCCACTTGATTCAGCTCAGTGTAAGCTCATGAAATTTTGTTAATGAATCAGGCTGGCTTGTTCTGCATCTTGTGATCGAGTATGTCTCCTTTAACTTCGCCTATCCAGTTTTCTATGATCGCATTGCTAAACCAAAAGGTACTCGTATCTAGGGTGCTTGCAATAACACCTGACCGCAGAGGAGCAAAAGGCATGTATGTACCTTTTTAAAATGTAATCTGCAAAATCTGGACAAAATAGTTTATAGAATTCAGCGCTGCTTCAATTTTTACTGATTCGCTTTTGAAATATTTCTAATACGGACTGTCCAAATAAACAGTTTCGTATCGGTGTCTGTAGCTCCGTGTCTGTTGCTTCGCTCTCGTCAGTGCTATAAGAAACATGGCCTGAAATTTTTTGTGTAGCAACATGCACATTTACAGTCACCAATTCAGATTTCAAAACCAAAACAGTCATGGTAACGAGCGAGCATGCAGTTTATATCTGGACTCGTAACTAAAGTATCCATACCTTTCATTACGAATAACTTAAGCTCCTTTTCTTTTATATGCAATGGTATGCTCGAGAAATCATTTTCATAAAATGACTGCAACACAAATAAACAAACGTAATGTCTTTTATTTCATCCTTACTGATATTATCATGCAAGTAAGCGTAAGTAAATTCTAAATATTTTGTTAGGTCCATTTTGTTCCACGCTGTCAAGAAACCTTTTATCAAGGCCCAACTCCAATCAACAACTACTCGTCCGAAAACAGGCCGTCTGCGTGCATGTTCGTTCAATTCAAACTTGATGAATAGCAAAAAAATTGTAAATTTGTTGGTATCATGTTGACATGTGAGCATTTCAAAACCCGGTAGAATATACGTTTATGGCACCTGCATAATAATATATTTTTTTTGACCTGAAGGCATATCTCGTACAACATAACCTGTGGAATCAAAATGTAAATTAATAGCACTGATTTTCTAAATAATTTTTTAAAGATATTTAACTGAGCATTGCTCCCGAAAAGGAATTCAGACATATTGAATATAATACGTATTGTCTTTATCTTGAAGACGGTAATGTAAAATTACGATTACTTTGTCGTCATGGTCGCAGTCGCCTTCCTTCAGTTTTTCCCAACGAGCTTGTTTCGAAACATTAAGTGTTTTGATATCCTGCATATTCCGACCTTCAAGCCCGGTGCTCCTTGTGGAAACTACTAGTTGTAACATTAATTGTTTTGGTGTTGCATGCAGCAATGTTTCTTTAACTAGTTTCCTTTTCCTTCCGCGTAGTTGGGTAAACACGACACAGTTCTCGTCATGGTGCTCTGTGTCACTGCCCGTGCTATGTATTTCTACGTTAACATTTTGGTCGGATGTATGTACATAGAATCTGAATGTCTTGCATATATTCGTTTTATCTGGCTCTGTGGAAATATCACTGCAAATACAGGGCTCTCTGCCTTTCATGTCTAAGGACACATCGTTTTTCGATGATAGTTTAGGTTTATGTACTAAACCATTTGTTCGGTTATTGCTATCGTTGATGACACTCTTCGCTACTTTTCCATGCGATAATGGAGGTAGGTTATCTGTGCTAGTAGAGGCATAGCCAATGTCGGCAAGTAGCTGACACGGCGAGATACACGTTTTAACATCAAAGGACCCGTTAAGTTCGAAAAGCTTTGAACATATGTTCACAACGTACCTGTAGTTGTTAGCTGTCGCTTTAATTTTCATGTCCCGTGAAATATTTCCAAGGATATCACGTTTATTGTTTTAAATTATTCAAAACTTTCCTCATGATTTACAAGCCAAATTCTAACATCATCACTACGCACTGATAAACGAGATTTCTTGCTTGCTGTTTTGCATTCAACAAATTCTGTACTGCCTTTTGATACATTGCGAGTTACATCGTCAGTAGTTGAAAGTGGGTTAAATTTATTTTCTACCTTTGCATTATACAGTGACTCGTGTTCCGGTATTACAACCATATCTTCACTTCCGCTTGTAGAGTAGCTGACACGTTTACGAATTTCTTCCTTTTTCGGCATTTGGCGCCGAATTTTGGCGCCTGTGGGAACTGACACCTTGCTATGGGCCTGCTTTTTGTGGTAATATGTATAATCAGAATTACTAGCAGGAATGATTTGTTGTTTTTTGTGACCACGTGATTCATATCTGAAAGCATCAGAAATTATCTCTGCATTGCGCGGTGGGGCCTTTACTACTTTAGAAAATAAGTCTCCACATGGTGCTTGGGAATGCAACACCGAAGGAAATGGGAAAAGCTGTTTTTTTTTTTCAAGATTTTGAGCAGACGATGTCTCATGACTTTATTTGAAATAATGTACCTCTCCTTTTCAGGATTGATACCGAATGCCAAAGAAGTGGCGAAAGCGGCAGCATAGACGCCGCAGTCAATTGTATTCTGCTGCTCCTGAACAGTATGGAATTCTAATGTCGTGTAGGTAGGGTACAATAGAGAAAAACATCCCATTGCTGCTTTACTTAATTTCTTTTCATTTACGCTGTCATAAACATGACGAACATTAGCCTGGAAACAGACAGTAACATGATGACCGAAACTATTATGTCGGAATTAAATAGGATTTGAATGTGTTTTTCAGTCTGTGGAAGCACTACGGCCGAGCCCAAGGCGAAGATCCTCTCGACAGGTAACACTGGCTTACCAGCAGTCTTGTTAAAAACTTAAGAGAAATCATTTATTTAATCTGACAACAGCTGATCATCAAGCAAAATACTGCGGTTCTTTTCGGAAGATAGTTCACAAATTGGTAAATTAACAAAATTATTTTTCCCTCCAGTACTATTAGGTTTCATTTTGGCGAGACCGGAAAAAAAAAGTTTTAAACAAAATCAACTAAGTTATGCAAAATTGAAAAAAAAAAATTAAATAAGTTCATACAAACGTAAAAGTATTTTAACTTGTATGAAAAATCACGCACTTTAATTGACACTAAGAAAATAACTAAATCATGCAGCTGCAAGAGCACAAACCATGAAAACCGGACCACTTACCATCACAAAGTACTCACAGTGACTCGTAAAGACCAGTATACCTGGCGTAGGGGCTCCCCCAGTTATTTTACTAGTATAAATTTTTCGGCGCATATATGCTTATTAGATTCAGTTGGAACGACGCGTGAAGCAGAAGGCAGCGATCAAGTGTAAGTATCGATCCTCCCCAGTGCTGCGCGCAGTCCTGGGAGACGGAACTACTTCCTCCCCCCTCCGCTTCACCCGAGGGCCCAGTGAAATAACGGTAACCGCGGGACTGTGTAAACTCTCGGACCCAACTCGTGGTAGTTCCAGCTCTGGCAGACAGAGCTGCGCTCCGGTTGCACGATGCGCCCCCTCCCCGCCTCACCCCCTCCCCGCCTCACCCCCTCCCCGCCTCACCCCCTCCCCGCCTCACCCCCTCCCCGCCTCACCCCCTCCCCGCCTCACCCCCTCCCCGCCTCACCCCCTCCCCGCCACACCCCCTCCCCGCCACACCCCCTCCCCGCCTCACCCCCTCCCCGCCACACCCCCTCCCCGCCACACCCCCTCTCCGCCACACCCCCTCCCCGCCTCACCCCCTCCCCGCCTCACCCCCTCCCCGCCTCACCCCCTCCCCGCCTCAACCCCTCCCCGCCTCACCCCCTCCCCTCCTCACCCCCTCCCCGCCTCACCCCCTCCCCTCCTCACCCCCACCCGCCTCACCCCCTCCCCGCCTCACCCCCTCCCCGCCTCCCCCCCTCCCCCCCTCCCCGCCTCACCCCCTCCCCGCCTCACCCCCTCCCCGCCTCACCCCCTCCCCGCCTCACCCCCTCCCCGCCTCACCCCCTCCCCGCCTCACCCCCTCCCCGCCTCACCCCCTCCCCGCCTCACCCCCTCCCCGCCTCACCCCCTCCCCGCCTCACCCCCTCCCCGCCTCACCCCCTCCCCCATCGGTTTAACGGTAACCGGGGGTGTGTGTAAAACCCTCGCGAGCGCCGTTCCTCCCTCGCCCCGCCACACCCTCGAGTCCTGTGGTTTTGTAGTGACAACCGGACTGTGTAGCACAGCAAGTGCGTCCTGCGTCACCGCACTGGAGACAAATTCTCAAATTAGGTCCAGGGAAAATGCGTGGCAAACAGTGATCTTCCTATGATGCCGCCTGGCAAAATGTCGGCCTCTACACGCCCGAAGACGCCGTCGAAGGCCTCCAAGCTCCACCTACCGGTCTCCCCGCCACGCCAGATGCGTTCCGCAGGCAAGCCTGACCTCCGGACCTACATGGACAATAATGCCCTCCAGGCCTCCCAGCGCCTGGAGAGCTTCAAGGCCATGTCTGCTGCCCAGCAGCGAGCGGCCCTAGGTCTCCCTGCCCAAACCGCCAAAAAGACTGCCCAGACACCCGCCCAAGCCACACAGCTCGCACCGAAAGTGGTGATGCCACCTCCCATGACGAACGCAGGTCTGACCCACACTCCTACCAAGACAGTGGGGCAAATCACCATGTACGGGCAGTCGGCGCAGCCCAGTACTTCGGCGAGCGCCCCGCGACACCCAGACGCAAATGATGACGACACGAGGAGCCTGGTCTCCGCCTCAGTTTCCCTGTCAAACAGGTTCGACTCTGTCGAACATGGGCGACACGGACTCCATGTGCGAGACCGACAGTGATTTTGAGTTGGTGAAGGGCAGGAAGCGCAAGCGCCAGACAAGGTCCCCTGCCGATCTCTCGGACCAGTCTACACGTCAGAAGGCCCCGCGGCAGTCCACTGCCCCTGCCACGGCACCGCCTGCGCAGCAAGGCGCCCGCGTCTCGCGCACCGCCGCCCATTTACTGCCAGGCGGACATCCCTGCCACTCGCCTGCGCGAAATGCGCGCCCACCTGGGGAACTTCCAGGTGAAGCTCTCCGGGCGGCAGACAACATTTTTCCCCACCTCTCGGGCCCAACACGAGAAGCTCCTGGAGCACTTGATCTCGGTCCAGGCAGAACCATTCACCCGCCCATTCCCTGGCGCAAGGAATGGGAATGTGGTCATCTCTAATCTGCCGGCGGACATGCCGGTAGAGGAGATCAGGGCCGACCTGGAGCAGCTCGGGTTCGAGGTCCGCCAGGTGAGGCAAATTGAGCGCCGTGGGGACGAACCGAGGAAGTTTCGCCACTTCCACATCACCCTGGAGGGGAATGGCAGGACGGGGGACCTGCTGAAATTGCGATACCTGGGCATGTACGCCGTCACCGTGACCAAACACAAGCCCCGCGGCCCCCAGCAGTGTCGTAGATGCCAGGAGTACAATCATAACACAGGGGACTGCCACAGGTCCCCTGTGTGCTTCAAGTGCTCGGGCGGCCACTGGTCAATTGCAAGGGCCCCCACCTGGGTGGAAGTGTGGACTGCCCCAGGCGAGTGGCGTATATAGCCTGGCAACAGCAGGCGCGCAATTCCGGCCCGCGGGCGGCCCGCAAATTTAACAGGGCAGGCGCTGTCTTCCCGGAACTTGGTTCACAGCGACGCGGCGGATGAGGCATGGCAACGCCGCAGCAAGCTGGCACCGCCACGGCGGGCCAGGTGCAGGCTCGGGAGGCAGCTGCCGGAAGCGTCCCAGCCCCCCCGCCGCCACCCCTGCTCCATAGTTACGCGAGCCGCGTGCAACCCGCTGCCTGCCC
This sequence comes from Bacillus rossius redtenbacheri, assembly GCF_032445375.1. Lineage (NCBI taxonomy): Eukaryota > Metazoa > Arthropoda > Insecta > Phasmatodea > Bacillidae > Bacillus > Bacillus rossius. The sequence goes on along the minus strand of NC_086338.1, from coordinate 11,405,473 downwards.
CTCCCCCCAGCGCGCAGGAGGCGCAGCTGCGGGGAACAACGACGACTCGCCCCTCTCCCTTCTCGCGGAGGTGCGGGAGATTTTCGGGCTCGTGAGAGAATACCTCCCGCTCATCCGCGCCACCTGCGAGAGGTTGAGATGGGGCACAAGCCCAATGCAAAAAATGGAGATTTTGTTTGAGGCAGTGTGCGTTGTCTTCGATGGCCACACGCCTTAAAACTGGCCACCTGGAAATGCCGATCCCTGCGTCACAAGGAAGACGAGGTCCTCCACCTCCTCACCTCGCATCACATCGATATTCTTATTCTCACGGAAACCTGGCTTCACCCCCGCCTCCCCCTCAACATTCCAGGTTTCCAAGTCCATAGGATCGACCGACCTGGCCAGGGGGCGGGGGGGGCACTGCTGGTCCGCGCCGACTTGCGTCACCAGACCTGCGCTCTCCCCCCCCTGGACCTGACAGAGGCTGTGGCCATCACTCTGGCGGGCGAATTCAACCAAACCACCCTTGTCTGTGCATACATTGTCCCTGACAGACTCCTTCCCCTCCAAGACCTGGAGGCACTCAGGGCCCTCGACGACTTCAATGCGGCCCACCCACAGTGGGCCTGCCCCACTGCCAACAGGCGCGGCCCGCAGCTCCGCCGCTACATGGCGACGAATGGCCTGAGTGTCTACCACTCCCTGTCCCCCACCTACTACCCAGATGCCCGCAACCGCCTGCCGCAAGTCCTGGACTTCTTCATCGGCACCCAGGCCTTGTCTGTGCATAGTGTAGAGGTGCACGACATGGGCACCTCTGACCACTACCCCGTCACTGCCGAGCTGGAGTGCTATCCCGTCCCCCAGGAGTGTAGGCCACGACAGGACTTCTCCAGGGCTGACTGGCGCCTCTTTCGGGAGGTCATAAATGACGGTGTCGACCTAGCGGCCCGGTTCCCCACCCCCGATGACCTCGACAGGGTGGTTGCCGCGCTGTCTGCGCTCATCAAGGAGGCCAGCGAGGCGGCCATCCCCCTCAAAGGGCCGCGGACGGTTGGCAGCCCTGTTCAGCGTCAGGAACCGGGCCAGGCGTCGCTGGCAGGCCACCCGCCTCCCGATATACGACGGCCTTTATAGTGTGCTGCGCCGGACTTGCAGGCGCAAGTTCAGGGAGTGGCAGGCGAGCAACGACATCGCGAAGCTCAGGGCCGTCACGCACAACAGGGACCAGGTCTGGACGTGCGTGCGGCGCCTCGGGGACAAGCCTACTGTCATTCCCCCCTGCAGTCCGGCGGAGTGCTTCGGCACACGGCCGACGAGAGGGCGGAGGCGCTGGCCACAGTCATCCACGAGTCCTACACTCCGAGAAGAGGATGCGCGGATCTCTCTAACTCGAGTGACAGTGTCAAAGAACAGAGGTTCGCGGAATCGAAGGTGGTCCTTCCTCCCCCTCCCCTCCAAGCCCAGACTATCCCCTGGTGCAGCCTAGAAAGCTAGGGAAAATCCTCCGGTCCCTGAAACTCAAGACCGCATCAGGGCTGGACAAAATACCCAATGTAGTCATATCTAACCTACCCTTTTAAACCGTCATCCTCCTCGCCAGAGTGATCAACTCCATCTTCCTCCTCGGCCACTTCCCGACCAGCTGGAAACAGGCCACCATCATCCTGGTGCCAAAACCTGGCAAACCCCCTGAACTCCCCACCTCCTACAGGCCCATCACCCTCCTCAGCTGCCTGTCCAAGGTGTGCGAGAAGCTCATCTACAGGCGGCTGTACCTCTACGCCGACAAGAGGCACCTCCTCCCCCATCACCAATTCGGGTTCCGGCCCAAGCACTCCACCGTCCACGCCATCGCCAGGGCGACCAGTGTGCTTGAGCAGGGCTTCGCGAAGAAGCGAGTAGGGGGGCTGGTTCTGATCGACCTGGCGCGGGCCTTCGACTCGGTGCGGCACGACCTCCTGGTAACAGAACTGATGGCCATGGAGGTCCCCACCACTCTCCTGCGAGTGCTCCGGTCCTTCCTTGTGGGCCGAACATTTTGCCTACAGGTGGAGGACTCGTCAGCCTCCAGGACGATCCGCGCGGGAGTCCCCCAGGGGTCGATCCTAAGCCCCCTGCTCTTCACCCTGTTATTCCGGAACATCCCGTCGCCCCCTGGCGCGAAGCTATCGCTGTACGCGGACGATACAGCGATACTCTGCACCGCCCCCACTGAGCCAGAACTGTGCCACAAGCTCAGGGCGGCTTTTCTGCGAGTGAAGGGCTTCTTCACCGCCAAGGGGACAGCGATAAACACGGGGAAAACACAGGCACTCTTCTGCAGCAGGAAGAGAGAGGAGTACCCGGCCAGCCTCCTCCTGGACGGCTGCGAAGTTCCGTGGCTGCCGGAAATAGTGTACCTGGGGGTCATGCTCGACTCCCGGCTCACCTACTCCTACTCTGGCCAGCTGGTGCGCGTGTGCGGCAAGGCCAGGGCTGTACTCTTCGCCCTGGCAACAGTGCTGAAACCCACCTCCCCCCTCGACAGTGACACCAGGCTGCTCCTCCTGCGTATGTACGTTTTCTCGATTATGACATACGCAGCCCCCACCTGGTTCCATGCGAAGAGGACCCACCTCCGGCCTGTGTTTTCCCTGTAGCATCGCGCCCTTCGCCTAGTGCTGGGCTGGACCCTTAACACCCCCCGCCATGTACTAACCCGTGACGCAGGGATCGCCCCCATCGCTGACATCGTGGCCCACCAGGTGGCCAGATTCACCCGCTCCCTCCCCGGACACTGAAACCCACTCGTGCGTGCCCTGGGAGATCCAATATTAAACTGTCGTGTCCCCCCTTTCACGACCTATCACCTACAGGACCGCCCTCGCCGGCCTAGGTGATAGTTGCGTGACAGTGTGTAGGGCTACGCGCCGCCAAACTCCGTGGCACCAGCGCCAACACTCACTCCGAGCACCGTAGCCAGCGACTCCCCCCCTCCGCCTCACCCCCGCGCCCAGTGATTTAACGGTAACTGGCCGGGTGTGTAAAGGAGGGTCCCGGCGAAAGTGCTCTGTGCTTCGTTGTGCGTGCGTGTGGACTCCCCCCCTGCCCCACATCACGCCCCTTAATCATGCCTTTCTTCATTTAAGTATCATGAGTGCGCCGAAAACAATGCGAACTCGTGTGCGCAAATTTTTCTTCCCCCCCCTCCCCGCCTCACCCCCGCGTCCAGTGGTTTAACGGTAACCGGCCCGGTGTGTAAAATCTCCGGGCCCTCGCCGCCAGCGCCGTGAGAGCTGAACCCCTCCCCCCCCCCCCCCCCGCCCCCTCATCAATCGTTCTGAAGGCGACAAGCGGAACATGTGGCCGCTCTGCGGAGCAGTGACGTGGCCCGCCGACCCCCCCCCTTCCCCCTTCATCGACCACCCCGTCTGTACAGCACTCCCGCCGCCCCTTCGCTGTACAGATGCTGGCGTGACACGAAATGGCTCCGCAAGGGCGCTGTAATCGTGGCCCGCCAACCCCCCCCCCCTGAAAAGTCATGGAGTTGGCGAGGAACGCGCCGAGGGCCACCCGGCCCTGCGGGCGCGGCCGCCAGCCCCCCCCCCCCACTCCCGACAGAAAAACAGCGATGGCCGCGCGGACTTAAAGAGCTTCGCGGCCTCGCCGCCTGATGCGCCACCTGCTTGAGCGCGCGTGACCGGCGGCAGCGACTGTGCTTCCGCCTGCCGCCAGCTGCCACACCACCTGCAGCAGCTCCTGTCCCCGGAGCAAAAACATGGAAAATGCCAAGCGCAGAGTGTTTCCGAAGATGACCAATCGAGATCCGAGATGCGCCAAAGGCCGTTTTTTTTTTTAATGGGTGAAATGGTTGTTGCCCACTCTTTCGACTCTTTCACTTGGAAAATAAATGTTCTCTTTTTTTTTTCTTAAAAAAAATTTTTGTTCGTCATTTGTTAGGTCATCAAATATAAAACTTAAAAAGTTATAAAAATAGTGTAAAGTTAGCACCCCCATTTCAGAATATCCATTATTGAAATTAATACCATTTTATTTATATAGTCAATGGTTACATCATCTTTACTTCAGATTTTATTAGTAATAAAATTATGAAAAATAAGAACATTTTTACAAATGAACATTTTCAAAATTGCTAAGTTAACAGATCCACTTTGAATATATGTTAACGTCAATAGAAAACATAGTTCCAAAAATTGACTAAGACTATGTGGTTTGACATGAACGTCAAATTTGTACCCTTAGTTTAAAAAAAAAATAGCAGTACATTTCATTTGGCCTACATTTTTGATATTCATCTACGTTATATACTTACCATTAATTCAAAAACGTGTTTAAGGCTCGTTACTTCTCACAAAAATCGTTTTCATTTGTGGAAATTTTTCTTGGATTATTTTGGTATGCGTGAAAAATCTAACAACTTTAAACCTGAACAATCAATGTGCCATTACAATCAATTGATACGGTGATTTCAAAAACGTTCCAAGTCCAGAAACTAAAATTTTTCAGGAGAAGCAAAAAACTAATTCATTTAAATACTAGTTTTTGCAAGCAAAAATGGTTTCACATCTTTGAGTAGTCATACATTTGGTCTGTATTCATACAATAAAAGAGTTTCTTAGTCCCCTGTGAAACCATCAATCGGTGACCAAAGTAGATGCCTTGGGATGTTATTGAAATCACCGAATTTGTTAGGGTTTATTTTTTTACAAAATCATGATTTACTCTGTTTAATAATTAATGTATATTGAAAGAAACCTTTGTAGTAATATAGGAATGAATAAAAAGTACATACTTTTATATCATAAGCAAAGAAATAAATCATTTTTCAAAAATATACCCACTACAAACATAGCATAGCTGTCATGTAAATAATGTTCTTTCATACATTTTCTGTAATGTCTTCATAGTCTCCGTCCTCATTACACGACTCATCAGATCCAACTAGCGAGTTAATAAAGCTCACCGCATCCGGTTGTAAATACTTTAACAAAGACCTGACATCATCAAGTTTCTTTTGTTGAACTGGGAGTTGTGTGCTGTAAGCTTTACATTCAGGGATATTTGGCTTAACATTGGGTTTTAAGATGCAAAAGAATTCTGGCATCATTCCACCCATTGTTTTATCGATACAAACATCATTGATATGGCACCTATCAAACTTGAACAGTTTGTACTTGGTAACGCAAAATCGCTCATTGTTTTTCGTAATGCTGGATTTGAAGTACTTCTTGAAGTCCTCTGTTTCTAAGGAACGCACAAGGAATTTTTTCTTTATCAGTTCTACCCATCCTTCGTACATCTCCATAGTCTCCACTCTTCTTTTCATTTTTTCAATAACAGCAAAATGTTGATCACATGGCAAAAATGAATGGCCTCGGACTGGGAACATCTGAGTAACCTTTACAAATCTGTGCACATAGACTTGAGTGAAAAAATAATGCATCATGGTTCTGTTGTGGTTCTGACCAATACAACCATCAGAAAACACAAACAGCTCTTTACAATTTTCTGGAAGGTACGTGTTTATGTATATATTTAGACAGGAAATAACTTCGTTTGCACCTTTTTTACCTTTCGTTTCTGGCCATGTGAACATTACACTTTTGCCAGTTCTCAAATTTGTAACAGCAAAGTTGTGAAGCCACAGTTGCCTCTTGTAGAAAACATTGCTAACCTGAAGATGGGGGAAGGGAATATTCTGCTGAAAATCAAAACAGATTGCCTGTGCATTTTCATTGCCCTGAACATACCCACTTGCATCTTTTATAGATGTTCTAAATTTCCTTGCTTTTGCTTTGTGAAGTTTCAGAGTCTGTTGCATTTGTTTTCGAACCACTCCATTTTTTTCAGCGCAAATTTTGACACGATACTCTTCACAGAAAGCACATAAATCCGACCGCGGTCTGCCAAATGGATAATTAAAATGTTCCTGATAGTAGCGAAGAAAATACTCATATTTCACTGTACACTTTACATGCTTAGGATCTGCCCCACCTTTTACTTGCAAGTATGTTTCAGGGTTTTTCAAGGAACAGTACTTACATTTGCATAACATCTAAATCAGAACGCAAATACCTTTGCTTCGCTCGTGACCCATAATGCTGAACACAATATGGAAAGGAACGTATGTGAGCATCAATCATTTCTTTAATGTCTTCCGATTTCGCCCTTGGTCTGTTGTGACATCCTCTGTTGTCTTTTGGTGACACACCGGCGCTATGAAGTTCTGTTAACCGCCTCACTCGCCCAACACCTATTTCAAACAAGCTGGCAAATCCTTCACGGCATACAACAGTTTCTTGTTCACCAAGTACAACCTAAAACATAATAAATGTAAAAGGCGCTATGAGAATAGCCAAACATATTATTCAAAATTAAAAACACATCTTTAAAGTTTCAGTATTATTTTATTAATATACATTATACTCACAGTGTATATATACTGTTTTTCACGCTGCAGGGACTTCTCTCCTTTTCGTGGTCGCCTTCTGTCAATAACCTTTTCGCGTAGAAGTCCATACAAATAAGAATCTTGGGCATCTTTGCAGGTTAGATTGTTAAGGTTAGTTATCAGCAACTCTTTTGCTTCATCAGAATATTTTGTAAGACAGCCTCGTTTACACCTTAAATAAATAACCAATTTCACGTAACACAGTAAAGTACAATAAAAAATAAAACACAGCATAATCTGTGAAAACAAAATGTAGGTACATACCTGCACGAAGTTCCTGTTTTACGGGCCTTTATCCCTTTACCACTTTCATTAATATATGGTTTACCTTCTCTTCTTAAAGGTTTACGTACATTTTTTGCCCATGCATTCTCATTTCGTTTCCTTTTAACTTTAAACGTACTACCATCATCAGTTTCGGTTTCGTGGTCAGCCATGTTGGGACAAACAATAATTTCCATAGACTATTATGTGAAAGAAAAATGTATTTCGCCCACATGTATTTCACAGTTTTTCGTTACCAACCTTATTATCCACATGACATTTATATTCTCTTTGGAACTGCATCTAATTCCAAAAGATACAATATAAGCAAATTAATTAACATTATAACAATTTTTTGGATAAAATACCAATAATTTATGTAACTGCAATAATAAAATTTATTAGTTACTTTCACCTCACTCAGCTAATTCCCAAAATACCTTGTGCTGAATTTTGAGGGTGTTTCATACATTAAAATATAAATATCCATATTTTTCTCAGCCCTACTGCATATTGTTCAAAGTGCATCTGGTCATTCGTATAGTTATTTCAAGAACCTCCCAAGTCCAGGACTTAGGATTGTCTTGACATCACTACGGTTTTCAGATGGCATTTAATGCAGCAAAAATATAGAAAGTTGGGTAGCTTATAACACCACTGCATGCGGCACATTTCATACTACAACTTGCAATGATAAAACGATTTTGGTGAAATACTGGACTTGGGTCGTTTTTGAAATCACCGTATCAATTAATATTGGTTCTATAAGGTAGAAAGACAGATTCACTTCTCGTACATCTCAAATTTAGGTGTAGCCTGTATGGTTGAAACCAATTTTGATAAGTAAAGATTAAGTCAAAAGTCGAAAATAAATTGGTATCACTGTCTCATAAAACTACTACGACAGTAAATTCATTCAGTGTTTCCAATTTAACTTTTAATATTCCAAGACTAAATCACTATGTTTGGAACATATCGGGTTATCTATTTACTTTGGTGTATACATACAGAACGTCTGAGGTACTGTTATAAAGATAATGATTTTTATGTATATTTGAAATTATCTCTCTCCACACATTTAAATAAAGCTTAAATTTTCTAGTTTTCTATGGCTCTTTTGTTCGTTAATATTAATATAGTCGTCTAATCCTTTTGATGGAGGCTAATTTATCCACTACACTTTTAAGTAAGCTCTAATCCCAAATAAATTAATTTCGTAAAGTAATTTCATATTAGATATTATTTCAATTTCAGGAAAATGAAAAGCTATTTTGTACAAAAATATTTTATTGGACATTAAGTTTGTAGTAATAAACTGCAATTTTTTTTTTTGTTAGATCAAGGAACTGATACTGTTTATTTCAAATCTGTATTTATAGTCAACCTGGGCACTTCCAAATGCCTAGGAAACCTTTGATAAAAACATGAAAATTCACATTGCTCTCTTAAATATTTATATAAAAACTGCTCAGAGTTGCCCTTGGTTGTTGTTTTTGAGGGAGTCCTGTGTTCAGCATTGGGCATCTTACGTCTCACTCTATATCTCGTATCTCGAATAACGTTCAAACTATTGGGGTGAAAATGTAGCTTTAGTTAACACTTTACTTTTAAAGTTGATCAAAATAAGTATCTTCTCCAAAAAAAAAAAAAAAAAAACACCAATCAAAATTACTATGCAAGTAGTCATAGCACATATTTAGAACGATTACCTAATAGCATGAAGTTGCTCAAGTGTTTACTATTTTCATTTTTTTCGTGACTAAATAAACTTGGAGAAAAGTTAAGTAAATTGATATTTATATCTCATTACTTTTTTTTGACTTTATAGTGGAGTTAGGGCCTATAGCTTCTCTTAACATTTGGCCTACTACAAAAAAAATAACGTGACTTATTACGAAAATACTAGACTTATCTAAAGTAATAAATTACTAAAATCCCAAAAATATTAAGAATAAAAGAACATTAAGAAATGAGGCGCTGGGTGCAGTAACAGCTTAAGTCAGAAATAATAGTTTTGAGTAAAATAGGCTCAAAGATTTGAAACATTGTAGAATGAAACAAACAAACATTACAACCATCCAAATTCTTGTGGGCATTCCAGGTATTATATCTTATCTCCCTCCAGCATAATTGCAGTTTTTAATTTAAGTAATAATTTAATATAATTAAATAAAAGACAGGTAAGTTAAGTCTTTATTGCATATAACACTAAATACTTGCATTATGTGTGTGTCATTTTGCTAATAATAATTAAAATAAGAACATTTAATATTTAAATGGTCATAAACATAGTTGTAACATCTACATAAATATTTTATGTAATAAATCCATAACATACAAATGATATAATATATGGGTTTTAGAATGAAAAACAAAAAAATTTTTTTTAAGATTGGGTTTTTGCACTGATTAAATATATCGTAGCTAAATAACATATAAACTAGCTGTTCTTATATATTAGTGATGAATGTCAAACATAATTCTCACTTTCACCACTTTTTTCACTTTCACCACTTTTTTCACTTTCACCACTTTTTTCACTTTCACTTCCTATGTCTTCTTCCGGCACAGTCGTGTACTCTAGTAGACCTTTGAGGCTTTCAGCATTTTCTGGTTTCAAGAATTTCAAGAGAGAAAGAACATCATTTTTCTTGGACTCCTTCAAACCAGGGCGTGCCAGTTTTTTGAGGTAAAGCTCTTCTTTTGACTTCATACCAAAACCGACTGAGAAAATGAACGGCTCAAGAATAGCATTGTAGGAAGCCGATACTGCCAGTGCCCCTGTAGTAGGAAAGGTAAGGATCACATACTTCTGTATTGAAAATTTGCTACGTTTTGATTTCGGAACTTTGTGAAACAAAGGCTCTAACGCTGTCGACCAGACTTCAACAAGATGAGCAGCCATGAGAACCTGAAAAGGTGACGGGCTATTTCGAGCAGACTTTATGATCGTTAGATAATCCTCAACTGTTTCAATACTTTCCAGTCTCTTTAAAAGTGTGCCATAAAGTCCAAAATTCCGATCGCACTGGCAATACGAGTGTCCGCGTACAGGAAACATGTGAGTTACTTTCACTTTGGTTATTTGGGACAACCAAGAACAAAATCTCAAAACAGTAATATTTTTATTCTGGCCTCCTGCAGCATCCGATAAAAATATTATATTCTTAATATTTTTGTAAGATTTCATTTTTTCACAGGTGAAGTGGTAGACAAAGCTACAAACTGAGTTGGCATTTTTCTTTGCGTCACACTCTGGAAAACAATAAAAGGTACTGGCTGAATCATTATGGCAGTGAACGTTGAACACATTCAACCACAATAACCTTTTGTAGAATTGGGATGTAACATTAAGTTTAGGGATTGGTAGATTTTGTCCATAGTCAAACTCTATTACTAATGTGTCATCTTGCATTTTATTGCCTTTTACTTTTGCTAAGTACTCTTGTTTTAAGGTTTTGTATTTTTCAACCTTGGCTAAATGTAACCTATATGTGGTTTTACGCGGATCATTCGGATTAATATCCAACAGAGTTTTAGATTCAGTACAAAAGTCACACACGTCGGTCCTTGGCTGTCTAAAACAATATGGACTATTTTCTCTGAAGTATCTGTGATATGTGGAGTATTTCATAGTAAGTGTCTTACCTGTACTATCAAAATAGTATTGCTGGAAGGCAATGAACATTTCCTTCACATTTAAATCAGGATTCTCAAAATACTTGCGTTCTGTGTGGCCCCTGCTATAATGTGATTGCTTGCTTGGAAATTTGGCCCAATGTTCTTCTACTTTAGTCCACACATCACGAGATAATTTGTTTGGACGTTCAGTATGCTTTCCTCTATTTTCCTTAAATACCGGATTCCCTGTTGAAAATAAAGCACAGATTTTGTTGACATTGCACATCAGCCAATGCACACTTCATTCAAAAGGAAACTGCTATATAAATATTTTGTTTTCATTATATTTTAAGAAACTAGAACAATACTGTCCAAAATTTTTAATGTGAAATGATGTAAACACTCACCTACAATACTAATAATTTTTGAATAATATTTCCAAAAAAATAACAATATTAGCTATGTCACTAAGCAAATTATTTACTCTTTGCGGCAATCTTCCATATCGCACAATAACTAAACATATAAAAAATAATTTAAAATGCACAAGGATTAAAAACACAACCACCTACCTGAAGAACAAGCACGTAGAACAGTTTTCATTCGTGATTCGGACACCTGTAGCACTTTAAGAACAAAAGCTTTGCAGACATCTTTCCTATCAATGCCATTTTGTAGGTGATAACACCATGAATACCCTCTGTTCTTTCCAATGGGATTACTCTTCCTTAACATTATTTCTTTTTTCTCAATGCAACCATAAAGATAAGTATCTTGAACTATTTTGTCTCCTAGTTTCCAAAACGAACTAAACAACCATTCTTGCTGTTCATCTGGGAATAACGAAAAACACTTTTTCCTACAGCATTCATTGATAAATTTGAAAAATTTTTTAGGAACTGTCTTACCAGAACAACCCTTGTAGCTATCCCCACTGTTTCGTTTGACTTTATTTTCCACACGTCGTCAAGAGTCTCTTTGAAGCAATCTCTTCTTTCCTTTGTTTCTTATTTTTACACTTACTTCCATATTTTCACTCTCACTCTCACTTGTCTCCATGTTAATAACGTCCAATTTTCAAAACAAATATACCCTTAACACATACGTAGCAGTATTACAATAAAGGTATTAGGCCTATACCAATAACGAGCCTGCGTTCGACAAAATGGGTCGAGACACATGTTGTTTTCTCGGGTGTGTTAGCCGTTCGCTGGAAGAACGACTTAGCGCGCAGCGCTACATTCTTCATTCTCCTGCCATCTGTATATTCTGGAGCGAACTAATATTTATGTGCCACATAGAGGACATATCTAGGATTGCAAATATGCATTGGCCGGAAAAACGACTTAAGTTGGTTTAAACTGTTATTGCACCCAGCGCCTCAAATGTAAGTAATAAACGTAGGTAAATAAAAACCTTAAATGTAATAATAAGTATGCAATGTAAAGAAATGTAGTTAGGCTATACATATACGCACAAACGTGTGTGAAAGGTTTTTCTGGAATCATTTGCAACATGAAACGATGCATTTAGCAACGTCACGTTAAACTTTGAAAATGTTTCCGAGTGTCACAACACAGCAAGGAGCCTGTCTCAGCCTGTCTCAGCCTGTCTCAGCCGCGCGCAGGATAGTTGGAATACATACATATTTTTTGTTATTGGAAACACATAGTTGTAAGTCCAATTTAGAGTGTGTATTAAATATATGGATATCACTTACTTTCTACCTTCTGTTGTACAAATAGTCTGGGATAGAATTTGTCAAGATTTTGTAAACAAGGGTTAAGCGATTTAAAATCTGTGTTTTGTGGATTCGTAACCAGCTAAGCATCTTAAAACGGGACTTCAATTTAAAGATTACTCATGTTACTCTTCTGGACTTAATGGCTTTTGGAACTGCTCCTACATTGCCATACAAATTTTGGTACGACATAATGGGTTATGTTAATGTTTTAAGTACTAACCATGTGCAGCATGGCACACACTATACGATGGTGCCTCACCCTCAATTTTTACTTTTGATGGAAATGGATGATTCATATGTACATATTATTTTCTTCTTTAAAATCATGAAAGTTATCCTCTCTAACCTTTTTTGAGGGGATACCTTTCCAGTCCATATTTGCATTAAAACTAAAACATTTTAAGAAATCGGAAAGGGTACCTTTCTAGTTTATTTTCTGATGTGTCATTGTACAGGAAATCCTGAAAGGTACCCTTTCCGAGGGGATACCTACCTGTACAGTGAATATTTTAATTAAAACAGAAACATTTAAAGAATTCGGAAAGGGTACCTTTCCAGTTACTACTTCCACCGAAAGTATGAATAGTACCCATTCTAAGGGGATACAATTCAGCTTCCCCCTCAAACTTTCACACTTTCCTTGTCCCACAACACAGTTATGCGATGCGGATTGCCTGCACCCGCAGGCACTATATAAACAATATGTAAAGTTTAAAAATTTTTTTGGAAAAATATATTAAATACTCTGATGTATGCAAATAAAAAAAATAAGAGCTTTAGTACTGTACTACTTAAAACAGAGAAAAAATAAATTATATATAATTACTGTTTTTACAAAACAACTATGATGTATAAGATATGTTTTTATTTACTTTTTTTATACAGACACTTCATCGTAACCCCTCAGAACCTGGACTAATTCAAACATTCAAATGACATGTCACTTTCCCCCACCCCATCATCAACCTTAAAAAAAAAACCTTAATTACCAATTCAAGCCACCGTTGCATGTAAGGGGTTTCTACAACTTTGCGGCCACATGTACCTGCTGCTCAGCCAATCATAACTCTCCTTAAGCCCGGGACACACATATCCGCAACGTGTCCGTACCGCACTCGCCCCGAGTCGTCTCCGCAACACGACCGAGTGACGGTGACGGAGATGGGAGGCCACACTGTTCCGAGTGTTGGCCGTGCGGACGGGTCAGTATTCGTTTTGCATTCCAAGACGTCGGTCATGTTGAGAAGTTTTACAAATAGTGAGTTAGGAATGGTGGCATTAGCATTGGAGGAAGAAGATATTGATTGGAGACAATCGTCACCGAAGAAGAATGTGGGTCCACAATGCGTGGAAAAAAAGGGGCGTTGAAGGGGAATTTGTCTCGCTGCTGCCTCATCTGAAGTGTGTACTCATTCAACCAACTGGAACTGAAAATGCAGGAGAAACTGAGGAAACAAGACACATTTTGGAGACAATCAATAATGCCTAGTTAATGTTTGGTGGTATGTTTGAGGTATGTAAACATTCAAAAAATAAAATGCAGGAATGTACTTTGCTGTTTAATTTACACTTGAACAAAAATACCCTCTAATTAAATTTAAAAAAAAATACATTCTCCAAGCAAGAAACATAACAATGTTGCTTAGTCCCTTCCTTCCACCATTTTCATTTCACTATGTCAAACATATTAGTAATTTAATTTTATTAAAAATTAATTTACAAGATACACAATTAATATTCCAAAAAAACCCACATTTAAATTTCTAAACATTTTAAAACTGTTAAAATAAAACTGTTAAAAAAATTAATTTCCCCCATTGATATTACATATTGTTGTTATTGTTGTTATTGTATACTGTTTTGTGATGGGAATATGTTTAGGAGTTAAGGAAACAGAAAATACGGCTGTTGATCAACATTTGTAGATGTTGTTGAAGCTGTTGATGATAACCATTCTTATGGCTGTGTAGGGATGTAGTGTGTGGTGGCATACTAGAATTACCTTGGACACTTGCATTCATTTGTAACTGCCTGAATTCTAGGTCCTGCACAACTGAAATATTTTTCCTTTGGCTTCATTCAGCATAATAGGGTTGAGAGATTTTAGAGTAGGCACGATTCCACACAAGAAAGCATCAACTGGATCCTGTTTGCAGGTTAGTGAACTTTGCGTGTTTGCTTTTTGTGCCTCTTTCTCTGCCAGGATGTAGGCCATAAGCTGACTCGCTGGGGAGTCTTGTGGTTTCACTTCACGTCCTGAGAATTTCCTTTTGCTTACTGAAGGTGTGGCAAATGTACGTTTTTCGGCTGATACCTTATTTGTAGTTGGTAAAGGTGGTGATGTTACCCGCATATTTGTGTCAGTAGTGCCTAGTTCATCCTCTTGGTCATGTTTGTTGACATTTCTGACGAGTTCTTCTTGGTATGTTTCTTGAGTGAATGCGTTTTGCATGTCCTGCGAGTTAGCAGTACTTTCAAAACCATCATCCTCGTCATTATTTGCTGGTGGTACATTAGTTGGGCCATCCCTTTCGCTTACATGAGGTAACAAGAATGTGAGAATGTCCTCATACTTATACTTGTGGTGTTTTTTAACAGCCTATCCAGATTTCGTTTTTCTCTTCTGAAGCGTCCTACGTTGTTGATCTCGCATAGAATACCATCTTCTTTTACATTCTTCCACTCCACCTACAACAAATCCAATCTAACCTCAATTAAATTAATTTTAATTTTTTATTTGTTTCAGGTTTCTAGCTACTGGAGATACCTTCAAGACCATATCTTTCAACTACAGATTGGGAAAATCAACAGTTGCTTCTATTGTTCACCACACCAGCAGAACGATAGTAGAGGTACTTTTAAACGAAGTGATGCCTATGCCAAATGAAGAAATGTGGCAGTTCCCTAACTGTATAGGGGCACTGGATGGAAAACATGTAACAACACAAGCTCCAAATATTTCGGGGAGAGTCTACTGGAACTACAAGAAATCGTACTCTATTGTCATTCTGGCTCTGGTTGATCCATGTTACAATTTCATTGTAGTAGATGTAGGGGCTTATGGACGAAACTCAGATGGTGGCATTTTGTCTAATTCTAATTTTGGAAAAGCACTGCAGAACCATAAACTGAATATCCCAATGAAAGAAACCCTACCTGGAACAGATACTGAACTCCCTATGGTTATAGTTGGCGACGGAGCTTTCCCTCTTACAACTAACATCATGAGACCATATCCAGGAAGAGACTTGACTGATGAAAAAAGAATATTCAACTACTGGTTGAGCAGGGCAAGAAGGTTATCTGAAAACGCATTTGGAATTTTGACCCAAAAATTTTGTATCTTCATGAGACCGCTTCAAGGATCAACTGATATTATAACAAGGGTCGTACTTGCGGCATGTAATTTGCAAAACATCATTCGAAAGGCTGAAGGCTGTAATTTCAACAAACTGAAATTACTGATTCTACACAAGAGATCCCACCTAACATTCAGAGGTTACCTCGCCGTCGAGGAAGAGCTACACAGGAAGCATTTGTCGTGAGAGATCATTTTGCACGTTTTTTTATTCTCCAGAGGGTAGCGTGGAGTGGCAAGAACACATGGAGAAGTTGATTTGATCAATTGAATCATTGTTATATAAAATTAAATCAATTGAATTATTTGTATATACCTACAGTCAATATGTTTAAGTATGCACTATGTTTATTCAATTAATTTTTGCACTGCTACAAAATTGCAGACCTTCCAACTCTCCTGATTTTGTAGTTTATCTCCCGCCCTCCGGAGCTTTCATATAAATCTCCGGACATTTGACTTATCCGCGATGGATTTCAATATTTTTTTGCGTCAAATCATGCATCAAACTGTAAAAATAATCGCGATTATCGTAAAGTACGTTCGGCGAACTCCATGTATTATCGATTATCGCAGGTAGTTAGTTCTGTGGACTCGATATGCTACGATTATCGCGTCACGTGAACGAATCGAAATAGTTTTGGTCAGCGATTATTCGCGAATGCTTCAGTCAATTTCTATGTAAAATGCGTCGTTTGAAATTATAAAATGTCTAGAAAATATGAAACTGTTTACCGACATGCATTTTCAGAAGAGTATCTGTGTATTAAAGAATCTCGGAAAGGTGCTACATATGCTTTCTGTTGCTTGTGTAGGTGTGATTTTTCTGTGGCACATGGCGGTAGACGCGATGTTATCAGACATGTGGAAACAACAAAAAAAAAAGAAAGTGCAGTGTGCATTGAAAGTAATGGCAAGTTGAATTTTTTTGTTCAAGAAAATTATTGTGAAAGTGTTACACGTGCGGAGTGTTTGTTTACTTCGTTTGTCATCGAAAATAACCTCCCATTTAGCTGTGCTGATCATGCCGGGCCGTTGTTTAGGATTATGTTCCCGGACAGCCAGATAGCCAAATAATACGGGTGTGCCCAAACGAAAATATCAGCAATTGTGTGTGAATTAGGCATTAACGGAAAAAAGACAACTGTTGAAATTCTTAAAAATACATCGTTTTCTGTCTCTACGGACGGTAGCAACAAAAGTGACGCCAAACTGTACCCTATTTTAGTCACTTTTTACAGCAAAAACTCT
This sequence comes from Bacillus rossius redtenbacheri, assembly GCF_032445375.1. Classification (NCBI taxonomy): domain Eukaryota; kingdom Metazoa; phylum Arthropoda; class Insecta; order Phasmatodea; family Bacillidae; genus Bacillus; species Bacillus rossius. The sequence goes on along the minus strand of NC_086338.1, from coordinate 11,388,799 downwards.
CAACAAATTGAAAACTTTGTACTGTCTGTCCCTTCATTAGAAGGTGATGCGACTGGTAAAAACATTGGCAATCTTGTACTCACCACCCTCAAATCATGTGATATCCTGTTGTCGAATTGTTTGGCCTTAAATGCAGACAATGCACCTGTAATGTTGGGAACGAAGAATGGTGTTGTGGCTCTCTTAAAAACTAAAAACTGTGATACCAAATCTCATAGTAATAGGTTGTCATTGCCACTTAAAAAATTTAGCTGCTGAAAAGGGTGCAGCATACCTTCCTGTCAAAATAGATGAATATTTGATCGACATTTATTATTATTTAGATAAAAGTGCATTTGAAGCATTTCCAGGAATTACATAACACAGATTTTGAAACATGTTAGTACTGTTGGCTGTCTCTTGGTAGGTGTTTAAGTATATTGTTGCAGCAGTGGCAACCTCTTGCAAGTTTTTTTAGAACTGAAGTTGGTGGTCAGAAGGATTCTCACGTTGGTGATTTACAAACTTACAAATTCCCAAACTTGTTCATAATCAAGTTACTAGCAAAGTTTCAAACTCTGTTCAAGACTCAAAGGTTCTGGAATAAGTAAGCCTGCAGTTTCATCCATTTAAAAACGAAGCTTAGAGACTCAAATGTGTACTAGCAAACACAAAAAACCGAAACAAAATGACACTCCAGTAAGTTGCAGTCTGTCACGGGAAGAAAGGTTATTTATGTTTATTTTTTCAGAACTGAATAAGGTGTTTTGCTTATTTCTTTCAAATACTATACCATCATTTGAAACACCAAATTTTCTTCTCCAGTCCAGTGTGCCTCAGATTCATGTGCTAAGATCATGTTTGCTTAGTATGCTACAGAACATAATGTCTAAATTTGTTAAGCCAGCAGCAGTCAAATGTGCATCGTCAATTTTAAATGTTGACTACCATAGCAAAGCCAATCAGAAAAATGACTCTGATATAATAGTGGGCAGTGCGACGACCAAAGTTGTGGCAACACTAAAACAAGAAGAGAAGTGATTCTGTAAGAATATATTATTCAGCAAGTTGTGATTATATGGTACATAAATTTCCATTTAAAAGTGATGATATGATTAATGCTGAAGTTGCAAATATTGAATCAATTTGCAGTGCGTCATTTTCAAGCTTGCAATATTTTGTGGAAAAATTTCCTACAATTCTTGCTTCTACTGAACAAGATTTGGATGAAGATTTAGATGCATTACATGCCCAATTTTGTAATTTTCAACTTGAGCCAGAATTACCACACGACATCAAGAATGAAGAAAGAATAGATGTTAAGTGGTCAATGGTGGGTCAGATGAAAGCTGCAGATGGGACATTAAAATATAACAAGTTATCCATAGTAATGCTTGCTATTTTGACAATCCCACACAGTAACGCATCTTGTGAGAGAGTATTTAGCCAGGTTACTAAAACACACACACACAGTTCAGGTCAGCGAAGAAACCCTGGAATGTCTTCTGACAGCAAAATCCACCCAAAAGGGAAAATGTTTTAAACAAAATTTTGATACTTCATTTCTCAAGACTGCAAAATCAGCTACAACATCAAGGAATCAACAGCATTAAGGTAGTATGACAAAGGTTCACTATAATTTAACTATGTTTTCTTGGATTGTAATTTTGTATTTTATAATGTTTTTTTTTAGATATAAAGAGGTTAATTTATTAGTATTTTGCTATAAAGTGCTGGTTGGTCTTCTAATCATTGTATGAATCCCACTCGATAGCCTTCTTATGGTGTTGTGTAAAACGTCGCAAATTTCAAAGTTGGACAGCTACAAATTTTGGCGTGTTTGTTGGAGAGGAGGTGACGAACCTCCTGATTTTTCAGTTTGGGAAGTTGGAAGGTCTGAAATTGCATTTTATTTAGGGGAAAGTTGCTTATATTGGACCAGCACTTAAATGGACTACTGGCCTATAAAGCACATATGTGGAATGACCTCTAATCTGCCGGCATCAACAGATCTACTTACACAAACGAGCACTTCTTTCCTTTTTGAGCGCTGAAATAGACCCAGACTCTGTAAAAATGAGTTTCTTTCCAGGGATTTAACTGAACTCTTTTGGTGCAGCATTTTTTGGGGTTAAATTACCTTAAGTGCGTAATTATTTTTGCAAAAAAATCAGAAAATAAAAAATAATAATTTTGTGGTGCAAAATAATTTAAGATTGATTAAAAACTTTAAATAGATGTTATTTTTTTATTAAAATATACATTATTTAAAATTATTATAAAATTTTTTATAATTTATTGTGCGGTAACAAGACTTCCCACACAGTAATTCTGTTTATTATTATTTATTTTTATTTAAGAGTAATGAATTATGTTATGTTTACAGCTACAGACTAAATTTTACAAACACTAATTGCTCCAGTACGACGATATAATAACAGTTGAAGATATTTATTTTTGAACACTAACCTATAATATTGTCTGTTGTATTTGTTTTCAGCACAACTTTTTAATACTTTTGTAATATCTTTGGATTCAAGTAGGTTTTTAAACTTAATTATTTTTCTTTTAAATTTAATTATATCTTACCTGGTTCTTTGCCGCGGGTTGTTGTCTGAAGGCCATATGTTTTATATATTCTTCAGCCAATCAGCAGCCGGTTCAGGTCAGGGAGATTAATTAAATTCTAATTTTTAGTAAGGAGAATGTAAAATAAGGCGTCTTCATCGTATGGTTGTGACCAATACGCCACTTATTTTAGTGATTGAACATGTTCAAATAGTTTTTGAGAAACATGTACCTTAACATGAAAAAACAACACTTTCGGAAAATCAAGTTTTAAGATGAAGGTGCACCTTTTCTTTTCAAAACCCTCCTGGACAATAACATTCGCTGTCTTCCCTCTTCCTTTTTCCCAGCCTTCTTTTCACTCTTTTATTTTTATTTTCTTCTACAACTTCTTTGTCAGCCTTTTTTCTTCTTTCTGCATCTATTTCCTTGAGACCATTCATCATAAATTTCCCAGCTTTGATGTTCAATCTCTCCAGAACATTGGCTTTGGCAACAGAACCCTCATTGAAACAAATCACTGCATCAGCGACCCCAAGTTTCATGGTCTGGAGCCCAATGTAGACTGTTTTTGGAAGCCTTTGCCATATTGTGCTGTTGAAACTCTCGTTGGGATTTTGAGTTTTCCCGTGGAGACACCGCTTCAAGAGGTCTATTTTGGATAAGTCTTTGAAAACTGGTTTTATAGCATCCATAACTGCTTCTGGCAGTGAGTTCTGGTGTCTGTATTCATTTTCTTGATTTTTTGCTTTAGCACTATTGAATTTGCACCAAGAATTTGCACCAGATGGACAAAGGAAATGCTGAGGGTTTGCATCTGTTGATTTCTTATGAAAATAAGTTGCCCAAATAGCTTTCCTTATATCTTCTGTATCAGTTAGATTTTTCCTTATGGCCTGGCCATAATAACGCTGCAACTGGTCTATTTCAGCATCAGTGAGTCTTCCTTTTCCCCCAACCCCTTTACCATCACTAAGTTTTTGTCCTTTCATATCACGTTTCAGCCGTCTTAGTCGGGTGCCAACACGTTTCTGTACATGCCCAACACATTCAAGCTTGGTAATCTCAATATGATTTCCATAAGGCTTGTTTCCTAGAACAGCAGCAAATCCTTTAGAATCTCCATCTCCTAAGTACTGAACATAACGCAGGCCAAGTTTATTTTCAGATCGAGCACATAGAGTAGTGGCTCCAGCAACCTCCATACCTCCACTTGAGCCCTCGTAATTTGCCGCACATGCCTTTTTGTGCTCCTCCATTTTCTCTGGATTTTGTACATTTGTTTCGTGAACACAGCCAGTACAAAATTTAGAGAAGCATTCAAAATCTAACACTTTGCCTGTGTCAAAAGAGGTTACAGTCACCACTCCATTCATAGATGTGTGCCCCCGCTTTTGCCATGTACCATCAAAAGCAGCAGCCACATCTGATTTTCCTTCATTTTCCATAACAACCTCTTTTGCTGCATTTCTCATAGATGCGTCACAAATTTCAGTAACAGCTGCAAGAAGCTTTGTGATGTATTTTTAAAATTTTGTGTTTGGTGCTGACAAATTCATTACAGCTGAAAAAATCTTCCCAGATGCTTTACCTCTGCCAATGGAACGAAGTGCATATGCATATCTCAGATTTATTTCATACATATTTCTAATGCACTTTGAACTCATTCCTTGTCCATTTTCGTCGCAAATACTACATTTTATTACAATTCTATGAGCCAAACCACATTTGAACTGTTCATCGAGAGTCACCACAAGGCTATTTTCACTACCACAATATTTACACTTTGCTGAAGACTGTACTAACCTAGAAATAAGTTCTAAATCAACAATGACATTCACACCAGTCTCTTCATCAAAATCTTTTTGAAGTTTGGAATGTTTCAGTTTTTGCGAACTAGAAGACTTCTTTGGACTTATTTGCACAGAATCTGTATATGTTTATGCTGAACACCTACTTTTAGAATTATGTTCCTTTGTATGTTGATTACCTCTGAAAGTCCGTTTTGGATTGAATTTCCTTATCCTTGCCATGATTGTAACCAGATACAATAATACACAATGTAGTCCTACTAACCAGTTAGCACAAGATAATCATAAAATGAAATAAAACTCATGACTGTTACACCAACACAAATAAACACAACAATGAATGGGTTAGTTGTTTACCCAAACAAAAGAAAACCAATTTTGAAGTGTTGCCAACTTAGGATAATATTGAGGAATGTGCTACCAACTTTGTAATAGGAATTAGAAATAATGCAGACATAAATATAGTGATAAAAATTGTCAGTGAATAAATAAAACCATAAAACAAACATTGTAAGGTTCCAGGCCTTCAGTATCTCAAAAAATGGAAACATCACAATGTTTCAAATACATTTATGGTCTAAAAATATATATCAAAATGTTAAGTGTTATACATCATTTAAAACAGCAGGAAATTAAGTTTTTTTATAAAATAAATTTGAAATTTTGATTTTTTCAATAAAAAAAAGGTACTCGCTCCCCTTAAAAAGATTTTCTACTTGACTGGTAATGGCTATGTCACAACACCAGTTGGCAACTTCTCCCACGAATGTTAATCCCCTAGTGTTCCTGGACAAAATTTGTTCCTGTTGGATTTCTTCCCCTGAAGCGCTGTCTAGCTGGTCTAGCATTGTTTCAATTAAATTGAAATTTTTTTTTCCTCTTTTACTAATTTGCATAATTCTAATGTTTTTCCTGTTATACAGACCGTGATATTATTTATTGCTGCTTGGTTTGAATTTAATTTCTGAGGCCAGGTTATTCTAAAATGCAATGGCACGGAGGATGTGTACAATTTAGCTTTACTTATTGGTTGGAACTGCGCCCCAGTGATGACTCCCACTGGTGGTTGGGTGGCTGTCTCCTGCGGAATCCTGGTGGTTATCCAGGGCACCATTAGGATCAGTATCATCCTCCCGTTCATCGTGCTGGCTGCTCCTTTTTTTTTCACCTGTACACTTCCAATCATAGTTTTAACATCACCATAATTTTTTTCTGCTATCCTGTTCACCCAAACAAATTATACCTTTAGTAGGTCGAAACCCTTTATTTTATTTTTGTCTTTGCTTAATCCTTAAAATGGAGTTCTGCTTTTATTAATTCCTATAATTATGACTTGGGATCTTTCCGTCTTAACAACACATTTTCTTTATTTAATCTATTTTTTTTTACCTGACCTTTCTTCCTTTACTATATTTTACTCTCTAGGTGGCTATTAGATTCCGAATATTGGCTGCCAAGGACCTGGGACGACGAGGCGAAGGTGAAACTGCGATGCTAGTTCTGTGTTGTCGAACCCAGAGATAAGAACTGTTCTGCCCTATCCACCTCAGTCGGTTAGGTTAACCTTGTGGGGTGGGCACAACAGGGAAGCTCCAGGACCTTAGGCTCAATGGCAATGCTTTGTATGTGTAGAGGTACACAAGTAGAGAGAAAATGCCGACTGACTCATCACGTGGCTCTTACAACCAACAGAACACAACAAATATTTATTCAATTAACTTACAAAAGGAACCGATTTGACATGAAATAATACCTTTTTATTTCGGTTCAGGCCTTTATTCTTATTTAAATAATTTGAATAATATCATGCACATACTTACAAAGATATGAGTATTATGAGTATTCCGTTTCACAAAACATTAAATTTAACTGGCAAGCTTTGGGCCCCGTACTATTACAACACCTTAAAAGACAATCACATGGCTGGGTACACCAGTGGCAATTACAAAACAGAAAATACCTTTAAGGTTAATTACTAAAATGTACTTTATTCATTAAACAAAGCAACGGATAGTTCCTTTCACTTGATTATATTTCTATGCTATAGAGCCGATGATGCCGAAATCAGATTAAACTTCATGCCGAAACATGCTGGAAGCCAAAAGATAAAGAAGTAAACTTTCCTTATTTAGTAGGCTGCATCCTGATTCCAATAGCGTAGGAGAAAAGGCTCACTCCCGTCCCGTACTTAGTGGACTACATCAAGCATGGCCCGGATGTCTCACGCTACTCACAAGGACCGCTAAAAGAATTAACAAAAATCGGTAAAAATAAATAAAGAATATGATTCCGGGTGAATCAAGAAAGAAAACTCACCCAAAAGGTGATAAGCGGCAGTCAATTTACCGCATAATCCAGTGGATTAAAAAGAATTTTAATAATGATTACATGATGGCTGACCGATTAGGAAGAAGAAGGAGGAAAATATATCATATCTTTAAGAAGCTACACCATAGATATTGACACAAAACGTCAATCTTGGTGAGCAAAATTAAAACAATACAGGTTTAGTTCCAAAATTATCACTAATACACCTCAAGTAAATGAAAAAGATTAAGGTAATTAAACATTAGTGTTTAAAACAAATACTTATTTTTTTTATAAAGTCCTTTAAATTAATGTTTATCCTTTTGTTGTATGAATATCTTGAAGCAGTTCACTATAAATTATAAATAGGTTTCACATTTCTCACAATTTACATTTAGATATGATTAAAATAGAGAACTTACATAAGAAAGAAATTATTTGCAAAATTCACAAAATTGAGCCTACATGATGTCCAGTTTGCAAAAAAAAAAAAAATGATAACAGGTTGAGTGCATTCAACGTTACGGAATGCAACGGCACAGAACCAACTAACACACACATACTATACCCTTAGAGTGTCTACACCTGTGTACTGCATCTGCACATACACCACTTTAGGATTAACTGGCATACACATTCTGCATAGACCACAACAGACTTTAACTATACGCCTCACATTAATTGTCAGCCATCATCAAACTATACACAAGGCGAACTCTACCTCACATAATACTTTTAGAGTGCCGAAAAGTGTTTTACCAACTATTTTTTGCTACGTATGTTTTTGCTGTGCTATTATCTTTCAAGAGATGGCGTTAGTGTTAACGCCATTTTGCTCACGTTACGATAAACCCATCTATTATTATGTACTTGTGTTTTATCAAATAATGATTCAAGTTTATGGAGGTAAATTGAAGCATTTTATTCCTTGCTAACTAATTGTGATCTCTCCAGTCAGTTTTACGAGTGAAAATACCGTAACGTACAATGCGAATAAGGAGTAGACCTACTAGCCTCAACATAGGTTGAACAAGCTTTCGAAAGATTGCAATCTTCATGCCATTCAATTTTTTGTTCAACGTTGAAAAGTTGCCGTCGTGGTCGTAAACAACAAAATTACCTACAACTACCGTAAGAAATATCAGTACACAGCCATAACACATACTTGTATTTATCGCCTTGTCCGCCTGCAGCAACAAAACTTCGCAGAATCGCCGAAAGCGCGTAGCAAGGATAGACAAATATTTATTCCCTCTGAGTTTGTTTTGTTACGATAAATTTGTGTTGATTGGAGCACAAGCAGAGACCAGCTGAAATAAACTGCATTAAGCTTCTGTACAACTGTACACCTACAAATTAATATTACACCCTAGTATTTTTATGTAGTGCGTGGGGACCTGCATACCTTCCTTGTAGTTATGTATCTTTCTTGACATAGTAACACTGCCGTACAACACTTTTCTTTGTGAGTTTTGTCAAGTTATGCAATGTAAATAAAACTTGCCAGCTGGCCACACAACCCATAATGACATATAAAGATGTTAACACTTGATTTGTTGGATCAAGACTTACGCTTATTCACAAACAACTGTCAATAAAGTTCCACTATACCTTGATTATAGTGTGTACCGATGTGCTAAGTGTAATACTACGGTATTATCAGACTAACTGAAACTGTTTGTTATTTTACGTTAGAGGTTAATTCTGCTTCCCGGACTTTCGGCAGTGTTTTGTTTCTCGCATGGCGGCGCGCGCAGCTATGTCTGGGTCGTCATGACTACGACTGATGTAAATAAATCGCATGGCTCTGGAACAGCTTCGACGGGCCTATGCTCGTTTTAAAGTGACGTGTAATTGGCCTATGTAAAAGGACACATACGTGTCACGGCCGTGATTGGCCGATTTCAATTAACAATACTTTTAATCAAGGGAGAAAAGAAGAGGAGTGTAAAATAACGCCATTTAGTGCGTGGAGAAGTTATTTCCCTCTGAGAATATTATTATCTGGCGAGTTTATTTCCTGCGTTCGTAACATGAGAAATACGTCTCCGTGAAGGGAAATTGTCAGAGCCGCCCTGACATTGAATGCAGATGTCGGGCATTTAATTTCCGTGAGTTACAACGGATTTTGTGACGATCATAATCGTCCAGCTATTAGGTATGGCCGTCGTCGTCATTGTATAGGGACGCAAACGCAAGTTTGCCGTTAATATCAATAAACATTGTTCGGACCAGTTTTAATCTATTAATAAATTACATAAACAGTGACTTTTCGGCAGAGATCAGTAACTTAATCACGAACTATTGCAAATTAACCACACATAGGACCAGGGGTCCTGCAGTTAGGAATCTCGTGCTTGAGCAAACCGGAACAACCCCAAAACTTTTACGTTTCGAACACTTCAAGGAATTTAATACATTTTATTTATTTTTGTTTAATATTCAGATTGTCTACGAGAAACACCATAGACTGGACTACTTTAGCTATTTCATATTTGTTTTGTGTTAATCTGACTCAAGGTTTTTCATACTGAAATGGTTAATTTAATAAAATAATTGTTATAATTTTTGATAAAGAATATTGTTTCTCATTTCACATGTTATATTCCTCTGGCCCTAAAATTAATTCCTGTATTAAGAGTTCGAACGTATTTTAAAGAAAAAATTAATTTATTCTAAGACATGTTTGTGTACATAAGAAATAAAATTATAAAATCTATAGTGGTATTAGTTTTATTTAGGGCTGGGCCGATGCCGATCAGGGATCACAATAATCGGCAGATTTTAACACATCGGCATCGGTACCGATCACCAAACGCCGATCATTACATACTAGATCAAAATTAATAAATACTGAATTAAGCTTAAAAATGCAAAGTTGTACGTTTCAATTTTACTTACAAAATAACTAAATAAGGTAGGCCTACAATCACGTATCAACAGTATTAATTTGCATATGGGTATTTTTAAAACATGCCATACCATTATTTTACGGAGTTTTTAATAATTTACAATAAAAACTTGGATTTTTATGTAATAATACTAATTTTAACTTAACGTCTATTGCACTTACGAAACCACAGCTATAGAATATTGTGTGTTGACCACAAAATACAAAACAAAACATTCACCTGCAGGTTAACCAACTTTCGTATCCTCTGGGGTGTGTTCCATTGCATATCAGTACGTGGGGGAATGAGCAGAAAAACTGTGATACATTCCAGTGATAGTTCAATATTGGAACACAGTTTGGATCACTGCTGGTATTTATATATGCCGTAGTGTGTTTATCTATGGTCATAGTCCGATGATGTTGTCTATTTTAGTGATTCTTTAAAAGTTTGTTGGTTACAATGGCACATAAAAGTAGTTTCGTGTGGAAATATTTTAAACTGCCACATAAAGACAGTGTAAAAGCAACGTGTTTGTTTTGCGGTGCGGGTATTTCTCGTGGTGCATTTTTGTTTGTTCCACGAAGTAACTTTTTTCTTCCAAAGTGACTTGCAGTGATGCGATGTAATTTTCACACTTACTGAATAGTTAGTTTTGAGAAAGATCACATTCTTGTTCATCAGTGACTCTCTCTGATGAGGGTCCATAGTCAGCATCTGGTTTTGTCGACTGGAGTTCACGACGTTTTCGTTTCAAACTATCTTCTTGGTAAACCAGTTTACGCCGAGTTGTGCCGTGTCTGATCTTTTTGCAAATAACTTTCTTGTCTGTTGAACTAGGACTCTTACCTGACATTTTTTTGAAAGGACTCTAGCAGCTTCCTTGCTTCCGACGAGAAAGTCTTGTCTGCTGCAAGGGTATGCAAAGCCCAGTGTAGTTTCTGACACAGTGATTAGTGCACTCCATTTTAAAGACACTGCGTCCATAAGGAACTTTTTACATAATCCTCGCATATACACTTGAGTCGCCATCCCCAATGAAATACAGTACACTCCCTATTTAACGCGGTTGTCGGGGGACATAACTTTTACCCGCGTTGTTGCATAACCGCGATGTTTCGATGTGACCAAGGTCAAAAGGCATAAAACACCGCCTGTATTCTAATAGGTCGGCAAGCACACACAGTATAGACGGCCCGCCTTTGTGCGGACTTTGCATCCGCAGTTTTCACTAAACGCGGGTGAAAAAATAAAAATAATAAATTTTAAAGATAAATATTAAATGTTGAATTTTATTTTTTATTTTTCCGCACGCCGCGCACAGTTTGTCGCACGGCCTACGAGCGCGCCACACGCCGCCATACACACGTGCGGCACACAAGCTGCTGCCAGTCTCGTGGTGTCAGCCACAGTATCTGCTTCGTCTGAGTGTCCGTAACAAAGTAAGTGCAGTGTGTGCGGTTACACACGATTCTGTGGTCAAAGTCTTCTAAATAGAAAGGCCATAGTAATACTTCAAACCGAATATGAATCGCAAAGTACCGAGTTTGATTGACAAAATAAAAATTCTAGATTTACGTACTTACAGATAGCGTGTCTTTTGTAGAAGTATGCAGCAGATACGTGAAAAACGATTCTAGCATTCGTACAATATAAAATAAAGAATCGTCTATCGTGTAAAGTGGTTAGTTAAACATTGTTATCCATGCTTACAGTAAATTATAATGGTCACATGTGGGATACAAAAATTGCGCCAAAATAATTTTAGCGCAATCAGTGGCGCCGTATTAAAAAGTCTGTTAAACGTTGTCTTTACTTATTCCATCAAACGCTGTGTCGAGTTGCTGAGTGTGTGTGGCTCGGATCGGCAAGTGTTATATTCCCCAGCCTCTGGTTAAAGTTCGGGAGGCCGCTACACATAAACATTTCCGGGGCTTGTTTACTACCTCACGGCAAAAGTGGTACAGTATGGTTCACGTAAGTATTGGACCACTGGGAATTCCTCGGCAAAGATTAAAAATACGCTAGCTGATTTACTTTACTATTTAATGTTAAAACATTATACAAAAGTAAAAAAGATGAACGTGTATAATACAACGAATAATATTACGTCTGTAGGTTCAAGTTGTAACAAAACATTTATATGTCTCCGCTTGCCAACACACGTGACCACTAGAAGTGTGCAGACGGAAATGAGTGAACTACTCAAGGTCACCAGACTTCCCCCCTTTCGGCTTAATCGCCCCTCTCATCACTGGCGCTTATATTCCACTCCTCCCGTCTACCCGGGTGTCTTGGTCGCATATTCTCGGCTCGCCTCTCCCCTCCCAGCGCTTGCCGACAACCAAGCCTATCCAACATCAATCCCCAGCAGAGTCACGCTGGATAATGTCGCTGGACGGTGGGCTTTATCAGGTCCCCTGTCCGATGCTTCATTTGTGGGTTAAAAAAAATGTTAAGAACTAGTGTTTTAGAAAATAACACTGGGCTGGATTTGACCATAATTTGAAAACCCTACAAGATAGAGGAATAATGTACGGAGATATCTTGTTTAGAATTTCACTGCGGACATTTTCTACGCCTAGGCTTTTTTCTGCCCGATGCTTAGTTTGTGAGTTACAACGCAAAATTATCCTAATCGGCTGTCAACCATTTATTCCATTATTATTACAGTAGAAACTCGTTAATCCGTGACGCGCTAATTCGGGAATCGGATAATCCGGGACGATTTAAAAGTGCAGAGAAAAAAAAAAGAGAAGTAAAAATTGTCAGCGCTTAAAATTAACGTCACGCGGGCCGGCGGCCGGCAAACACTGCAAGCCTTCGCATGGGCCGCCAAACTCTGCAACGCTGTTTGTACCGACCCTTTGTGTCGTCCCCCTTTCAGCTGTCACATTTGTCACTCTTTAAACTTGAGGGGGATGTCCTGACTTCTGCTTCCCGTCTCCCTTTGTTTGTTTCCACCCGCCAACGCACGGCAGGCGCCTGGCGAGTGACGTGTCTGGCTGGCATTCGGCTGGATTAAGTAGGGGAGGAGGGGTGGAGTGAAGGAGGGGGGGGGGGGGGGGCTACCAAAAATTTATGTGTGCAAGTTCAGCACGATCTTATCTTTCTCTCTTTGGCTGTTGTAAATGACCGTGAACTAATGGCTAGGCAGTGCCGTATTTTTTTAAGCCGAGACTAATTCGAAGACGGTCCTTACCGTGAACGGATTATCCGGGTTTATTAAATTTTTTTTTACAGGATTTTAACTATCCGGGCATCGGCGGGTCCCAATTAACACGAATAATGGAGAGTTTACTATTTTTTATCCATCTGCTGCCAAGGCGCAGTAAGCCTCGGTAGATGTTACGTCACATGACCTTGGCCTACCCAGCTGCACGCCGGTGTCTGAGAAGCTTGACAAGACCTTCCGGGCTTTTAATCGCTAGTCCGTGAAATTCGGTAATCCGTGATTATCTCGGTCCCGACCATCACGAATTAACGAGGTTCTACTGTGTTATTATTATTATTATTATTATTCATTTCTGATTGGGGGACATGGTTTGACCCGCGATATACCCGATTCCGCGATCTATCGGGGCGCGGTATACCGGGAGTTTACTGTACTTGTATTTCAAGCTGTGCATTTCAAGCTGTGCATTTCAAGCTGTGCATTTCAAGCTGTGCATTTCAAGCTGTGCATTTCAAGCTGTGCATTTCTACACTTTGACAGAGTCCTTCATTAATAACATCTTGCTCCATAGCTGTTGATGGTCTGGTTTTATGCCATTGTTTATAACATAAATGTTATTTCACTTCCTTCTATACTGTAACAGCTTGTTCACAAATACAGCAGTACTTATTCCTGACTTCCATAAAGAGAAGCCTTCCTGTATGTTGGTCTATTATAACTGCCTGAAAAAAAAAAACATACTTATTAACATTCATTTATTTTTGAGACTTAATATATTTGAGGATGTTTTAGCAGTTGCTTCTAGTAAAGTATACTAATATAGATATTAAAAATAAATATTTTTTATATCAGTATAATTAACTAGAATAACTGTTGGTTTAAGACACGTAAGCTCTCCAGTGACTCTTCCCTGTGGTGTGATTATAAAAATATATATATATATATTTTAAATTTTTAATGACATTTAAACATAAATGAATATAGCACACAAATAAAATTAGCTACCTTACAACAAATGACAACAAAACCTACTGATTATAGTGGTTTCAGAACCACTAACTGACTCAGTATTAACACACCTATGGCCAGCTGTACCACTGACTCGTTCAATCATTGATTGGGTTGAGGTTCTACTGGAAATGAGTTGCACGAATGGAACTTGTTGACTATATATTTCGGTTTTGTCAAGATTGGTTCCAAATGTTGAATTTGAGTGGTGACATGAGGATTCTTTTGAAACACAATTTATAAACTATTCCGTTAATAGCCTTGCTTTTTGAAAAAGGTTTTTTTTTTTTTTTTATATTTTCCTGAGTGTTTTTGTAATATACATATTCTCTGCTCTCGGGATTTAAAATTAATAAAACTTTTGTATTGCAACACCTAACTTATCCATATTATCGTGTTTTTTTTTTTACATAGATGACCTAGGAATTTAATATCTTAACACAAAACCTAAAGAAAAAAAAAGTGGTTCGTAGACAATTTTTTTAATAGCGCACATTATATTTAATATCTTTTAATTGTTCATTAAAATAATTTTTGCACATGACAAATCAAATTATGTGGTAAGACAAACTTTAGGATACATTTTAATGTGGCCTATTTACTTAATGGTTTTTTAAACGTCAGTGCCTTTAAAAACAATATAGTTCTTTTGATAGTACGAACTTTGATTTATATAATGGTTATATTTATTCCTGAAAGTAAATGCTCCTAGGGTATCGGCTCAAGTATTCTACTCGCAAAAATAGATGATTAAAAACTACCAAATCCAATCTTAGGTTGATTGTTGAACTCCAATGGTGCAGCAGTTTCGTGTCAGTCTAAACTAATAAAAGAATACTATCTTGGATCGAAAATGGGACTCAATTGGTACAACTGGTCACTAGTCATATGAAAGCAACACTGAATCACTTGGCTTGATGAGAACAAGTAACTGCTTCACATCTACTAATAATACTGTCGCGTATTTCCTGGAAACGTTTTTTTTTTCTTTTTCGAAAATGTATTTAAACGCACACTTCTTAAACATAAAAATTTATGAACCTTAAGTACTTAAGTATACAAAAAGTTAATATTAATTACATTTTTATTGTAGTACCAATTTTTTTATCAAACATTCAATTTATTAAATATTAATAATTAATTTCTTGTTATATTACTTTGAAGAATTATAATTTGATTTTATATTTCTAATTAATCTAAGCCTATTTATTTTCTCATAAAGCTTCATGTAGGTGAACCAAGCTGGCAATAAAATCAATTAAATAGTATTTTTCATAAGGCGGAACATGATCACAAGGTTTAATGGCGCTTCGGATAAAGCTAGATGATAAAATTAGCAATAAACAGTTAATTTTCTCGTCACTGTAGTCGTACAGTTACGTCAGACTTATTTTTAGTTAATAAAATAATGGATTATTAAGATTGTTGCTAATAAGTTTTCCCATAACTATGTGATATGGTGATACTTTCACACTTGCATACTTGCGCAATAGCATAATATAGCTTTCGTATGCTTGCATGTACAGAGTGGCCATGAATATATGTTACACATTGATAGGGATGGTAGATGTAGATGTGTGGAAAACATTTTATTTAGAAACCCATGTCCGGAAATGCATCCTTATACCTGAAAACTGCGCAACAAAGTAACAGGGGTAGGTAGGCAACCTGGCAGGGACATCGGATGTCAGTAAGAACACATGTGTATCTGTGTTTATTCGTACGCTTTACATTTGCTACTCAAAATGTCCTCCGCCACACCCAATACATGCAGTGCAGTGCAGTGCAGTGCAGTGCAGTGCAGTGCCTTAACAGGTTGCGCCGCACATCGGCGAAGACAGCTGGTGTGTTTCCTATGGTCTGAAATGCAGCATGTATCCTGCCCACCAGTTCATCCCTGGTATGATCAGGAGTGGCGTACACAAAGGACTTCACATGGCCCCAAAGGTAGAAGTCCAAAGGCGAGAGGTCGGGGCAACGCGGTGGCCTTGCAATGGGACCACCCCGTCCTATCCACCGCTGTCCAAATGCTCTGTTCAGGTGGTCACAAACAATGACGCGCAAATATCAAGACTGACATCATCCAACATGTCAGGTAAAACATTGTGCAGAAACCGCAGATACTCTGCAGCGTTGAGGCATGGTGGCAAAATGTGTGGCCCTAGTACACTGTCATTTAGTATCCCAGCCCAGATGTTCACTGAAAATCGCTGTTGGGTTGTATACATGGTGTGGCTGTGTTGCTCGGCCCAAACGTGAGTGTTACGGGTATTGAACAAGCCAGCTCTCGTCTGTGAACAGCACATGCTGTAGAAACTGTGGCACGTTTTCGCAGCACTGCAGCAACCATCGGCAAAATGCATGTCGTGCAGGAAAATCAGCTTCTTGTAAGGTCTGTACCTTCTGTACATGATACGGGTGCAGAAGTTGTTCCTTTAATACTACTGCAACAGATTGACGGGAGGTGTGCATGGCATGTGCTATCGCCCGTGTGCTGGTAGATGGTGTGTCCTGGTAGATGGTGTGTCCTGAATTCGTTCCAGCACCTCTTCCTCAAAGCTAGGTGTCCGTATTGTCCATCTCGAACCACTTGCTGGCTTCGTGACGCCCAGTGAACCCGTTTCCCGCAAACGGCGGTCAATGCGTGCGAACATTGTGTGTGCAGGGTGCCATTGGTTAGGGAACCTCTCAGGATACTGTCTCTCCGCCTCTCTTCCATTTCCGCCAGCTGCACCATACATTAAATGCATATCGGCTAGCTCTGCCAGTGTGTAGCCATCTATGTCGCCTCTGCAACTGCGACAATAGCGAGTATAACACATGCACGGTGACTTGTGCGGTCCCTGATCGTCAAATCGGGTAGTAGGTAAGACAACACAACATGTTTTTACTGGCTTGTTGTCGCCTAGTTGTCTACCTACCCCTGTTATTTTGTTGCACAGTTTCAGGTATGAGGATGCATTTCCGGACATGGGTTTCTTAATAAAATGTTTTCCACACATCTACATCTACCATCCCTATCAATGTGTAACACATATTCATGGCCATTCTGTATATTTTTTAATCTACGGCCTCAGCCAAAGAGAATTTATATTTACCTACACCTAATATAATAAGCATGATGTTCCACTTCTATGCGCGTGGACTCCACGCACACACCTTTTTTTATTATTATTTTAAGATGACGATTACCATATGATGGAAGCATTTGTGGGGGAAAATTTACAGACTAATTCTCGATACATTCATTCTCAATGTGGGAATAAACCAGGACCCAGTCACAACCCAAGTCTGTATGATGTGTTCCTTTTGACTCTTTTGAGAATTTGAGCATTTACAATGTGAATCATTATGCAATTACTTTCGAAATTTGAAATAACAATTCCTTTTTTTTGTTTACAACTTACCACCCCAGATGAGGAGTAGTAGTTGTGGCCATAACTGCGCTTAGCCCAAAGTTTTCAAAGCAAATCTTTCAACAAATATATTTTCATATTAATATTTCACTGTTACTATTTGTGAATTGCCTCGAATTACGGCAATAGCGTATTTATATGACGCTTACCTCCCAGCTGAGGATGTTTATTAGAATAAACTGGCTACGTCTGGAATATCTCCTCGATTTTCCAGAATGTCAAACAATAGAACCAGATTTTATGTTGCTTTTGGTGCCAAAACTCGTTGAAATCACTTTTAGTATATAAACGAGACAAATATCGGCAAAATCTACTACAAGTCGAATTAATTTGGCACCAGCCAAACTAATACATTGTGCCATTTTCGTAGCTTTCTGGCGTTCTCCCCTCTTTTTTTCTAAAATTTTTAAACAATTCCAAATCTATTGTTATTTTAAAACTTACAACACTTATTGTTACGATACAACAAAATTACTTACTTTCTAATGGCGATCTGCTTCACCAATAATTACATACATGTGTATAGGCGTTATACTTAGTTAACATTATAAAGGAAATGTGATTTACCACATGAAAATTCAATCAAAATAATATAAAATTACTAACCCTGCACAAATACTCTGAAATGCCAAAACATAAACACTCGGCTAAACGAAAATAAAATACTGAATACATGTTGCCAATTGATAATACTTAAATATTACTGTCCACAGAATAATTGATACTAGTTCATCAATATCGTTCTGAAACAAAGATGGCAGCACTCACAACGACCATAATTTAAAATCTACATTACAGCAAGCCTGTCTGTACGTGCTACCAGTACAAATTCAAACTTTTAGAGCATTTATCGTTACTTGCACTATCGTAACGATTCACAGCGTTATTGTATTTATTTTATAGAGTGAACCTATGCGCATGTTTCGGATGAATAAAATCGAAATCATGTGCATGTGTTCAGTTACTAACCACAATACAGCGTAAGCAACTTTTTTTTTTTTAACAATACAAAGAAAATAAACGAATCTCTAATAAAGTTAATATCTTGTATTTTATTTTGTTCGTGTTATAAATAAATGTAAATAACATATGTAATTATTCTTGTTAATTATTTTACTAAATGTAATATTTTGAATAATTGTCGCTACAATTTTGTTTTGAAATCAGTATTGACACTGCTTTCTGGGATAAAAAATATAGAACATTTATTCCACGATGGCAATAAGTTCATGAATTTGTTTGATTTAATGATGCTTGTAATGCCATAATGCGCACATTTATTTTAGTTTCTAAAATTATTTGTTGTAAACATTACATCACTTTTTACGACATTGAAATACTTATTTCTTGATCATTTCGCTGACTGTAGATTTATTAAGGTTTGTGAAACATTTTGTAGTTTAGTTTTATGTTATAGTCTTCGTCCATTTTGAGGATAGAAAACCAAAACTTAAAAGTGCAACTACCTTAACTGAACGATCTTGAAATAGGTAGGTCTATAAGAGACGGGAAAATTGCAAGTACTTACAGAATGATAATAATATTTTCGGTAAAATTTCATACAAATTTCGCATTTTGCTTAAGAGTTGGTAATCATTATTCATTTTATATGTTGTATTGTCACATTAATAATACTCCTTAATACACTAACTTGTATACCTGTTAGATATGTCAGACATGCAATTATAACATTTAATCAATCATATAAAGTTACTACAATTTAATAAAATTAAGTGTTCACTTATATACCTTATGTTTTTAGTCATATCTTAGCAAATGTAGGATGGGTATATTATCACAATGGCAGTCCATCATATCACCGGAGGCAAGTGGGCAAAGACGTCACCGGAACTCTAAAATCCAGTTTAGAACCATTTTTAACATTAATATATTTGTTATGTGAAATGATTTCTTTTTAAGAAATCTGTATTTTATATATACGTGTAAAATAATTTAGGCATGTTAAAATTACAAAAAGTAATAAAATAAAGCATATTTTACATAAATATAATAGGAACGGTTTCGCAGTTTCTGTTTTACAAGCTGTCATCGCTAATGACAACCATAGCCAGCACGTGGAATTGACAGTAAGCATTACATAAAAATAAGACACCAAATTGTGTTGTAATAAAAATGTAATTTTTAGCAGCATATATATTTAAAACTGTCCCGGATGTATCCGCACTTTTACCTCTAGGATTGCCACTAGCACACAAGTATTATATACAATTAATGAATTTGCAGACTATAGGCTGTTAGCTGTTTTTTAAATTAAAAAAGGAAACTTGAAATTGGTTTGCGATGTTTTCAAAGCAAATATGTAAGAAACTGTAACAAAAAATTAAGAGCTGCAGCGTACTGGGAGGAATCGCCCAATCCCAGTAAACTACAAACTTGCGCGCGACGAACACAAAAACAGCTATACAAAGAAAACCTAAGCTGGATTAGGTCCCAGAGTAACCATTAGTTGAAAGTTAACAGTTGGTTGGGGTAAACATAGCATTGAAAGATAACAGTTGATTGGGGTAAACATAGCATTGAAAGGTAACAGTTGGTTGGTGTAAACATAGCATTGAAAGATAACAGTTGGTTGGGGTAAACATAGCATTTAATGATAACAGGTTAATTACACCACTTGTTAAAGACACGTGAACGAACCTACAAAACATGAAATGATAAATAGAGATAACCCTAACATAACAAGATTATACAAAGTTCAGCGCAATGCTAGCGCACTAGCACAAAATACAGACATGATATTATGATATAATATTCATGCGTCGTACACACACATTAAACATGAACGATTACGATACAAGGTATATAAAGTGAAACGAATGACAATTATATAATTTAACTATGATTCAAACATGCTAACTAAATACAGTGCACTTTAATCCGTAGCCGAGATCAATATCGCCTACGAGCGAGGGAGCAGGCCCATAAGGTCACGCAAACCAGTCAACTGGGGAGACGCGGAACACAAAGCTAAGTGACACTAATCGGTTACATGGCCACACATGGCACAAGCAAGATAATTGGTTGATTTCATAAATAAAAGATTTACCCCAAAAGAATATAACAGGCAACCGAGAATCTTGAAACAAACATGGCCAGAGGATTCGCATAATCTCGTCGTGACCTTCACGTTAAACTACGTTAAGAAGGACACTGACATTTATGACTGACATTTAACGTCGCAGCTGCCATGCGCCCAAAAAGAATCAAT
Organism: Bacillus rossius redtenbacheri; assembly: GCF_032445375.1. NCBI lineage: Eukaryota > Metazoa > Arthropoda > Insecta > Phasmatodea > Bacillidae > Bacillus > Bacillus rossius. Next base: position 11,368,415 of record NC_086338.1, on the reverse strand, counting down.
ATCAAAATTACTTACTCAGGCCATGTCCAAGATCTCGTTGCACCCTAAAGATTTTAAATGCTCGCTGGTACGCTATCAGCACGAGCTGATGCTACCACAGCATAAGCGATGTTAACCCAACGAGCGAAAAACGGAGAAGAAGGCCTCAAAGCAAATTATCAGCCTATTTAACAGAAGTCATACAGAATGGGCAGGTGAGTGGCTGGCGAGGGAAATGAGGGGAATGCAGGAGGCAAGACAGAGGAACTATAAGGGGGGAAGGAATGAGAAAAACCCGAGAGGGGAGGTCGGCACATTGGCGGAAACGAACTGCAGTGGCGATCGCTGCAGAGCAATGTCCAGGACAGTCAGTTTTCAATGTTATTTTTAAAATATATTAATAATAGGGCACATTCAAATATATAATATTCATATATTACATATAATTCTTACTGTACATACCTTTTTAGTTTTTTTAGCAGTAAGTGCCAGAAGCATTTTCCTTCTTACGGATTTCCTTTTCTTTGATAATCGTGGCCGCTCCTTGAGATATTTTATGCTGCCCATTATCTCACATTTGTTGTAAACAACAGTCTGCTCGCCACGGCTTGATCAAATTCCTTGAATAAAAGTCACACGTAGTCGAGTCACGAACACTACCACTGCCCGGCTGCACAAGAAGGAATGTGTGACCTTGGTGACAAGCTGGTGCCACACACCCTTCCTAATCCCTCGCCGCTAGCTAGGTAGCCAGGGGCGCGCCCAGCCACGGACCACGGCGCTGCCGATTGTTCTTCTTACAAAATTTCCAATAGACAGAACGTTAGTGCCGCTAGAATTTTTTAATCTATTCAGCTCTACCACAAATATATAAACGTTTCATGCAAGCAATCATGTGTTTGCTTGGAGGTCTCTGAAAACATTTGCTTTTTTGGGAGAAGCTTAAACCAAAAGAGAGCGAAAATGATGATACATACTATATAAATAACTCTCTATTAAAAAGACAATTATCAACAAATATTTATATCCTTCAGGTAGGACTTTGAGATCTCTGTCACAATAAATGTGTAGTTGGAAAATTTAATAAACGATTGGTTTGAACAGGGTTGTTTTGGATGAAACTTTTGTGTGTATAAAAGTCCGACACAAAATAAAGGTGCGGTTTCTCCTAGTGAATTGTTAATTTCTTAAAAATGGTAAGCAATATGATGAAAAATATCTAATTGTGTTAAAACGTTAGGTGGTTGTGGAAGCTGTGTATTTGTTTCCGAAAGATTTTGGTGAATGATTTGATTTGTTTATTTGATGTATGAGTAGTCTCACTTGATGTAAGTTTTTGGACATACGCCATTGCTAATAACTTTTTCTGTTGAAGAAAAACTAATAAATAAAAATACCCAAAAAAGACCAAAAACACACAAAATTAAGCAAACAATTGCTGTTGTCAACAAGGATATGAACACCACAAAATATTCCGAAACAGGAATATGGTCAACAAACAAAGAAAAATGTACTAAGAGAACATATTCCTGTTTCGGAATATTTTGTGGTGTTCATATCCTTGTTGACAACAGCAATTGTTTGCTTAATTTTGTGTGTTTTTTGTCTTTTTTGGGTATTTTTATTTATTTATTTTATTTATTAGTTTTTCTTCAACAGAAAAAGTTCTTAGCAATGGCGTATGTCCAAAAACTTACATCAAGTCATGCACTCCCATTGCACAAATCTTTTAAAGATAACATGAGTAGTCTCATTTGAAGTGGATCTTTTTCGACTGTCTCGCACCAGTTCCAAAGAGGAGTTGGTGGTAATGAAAGTTGGCAGTCTGTTTATTATTTCTTTATCACTGTGCTTCAGGTCGGTAGTTATTTGTGTACCTTCAAGTAACAACTTCCATGTTCCTACGTTTGTATTATCGATGAGTGGTTCTTCGAATAATACTGATGTGGAACTTTGAAGCTGGTCAAAGTGAAAACCAGTTCTATCTCTTTCGTGGCACAGCAGTGTTGGCTCCAGTATGTTAGTCAACAGTCGTGTTAACATGGACTTTCCAGTGTTGGTCGGTCCTTCTATAACAAAACCGTTGACTTTTTTAACATACATGATTGAATTTTCACACCATTTTCTCTGAAAAACATCTCCAACCATTCAATGTTTTGTATGTTGTAATCGTCAGTCCAGTTGTCGAGCATTAGGTCATAATAGTGTTTGAATTTCAGTTTTTGTTGTGTGTTTCTTAGTTTGATTAAGAGTCTAATGTACGATTGGACTGAAGTGCCTGCTAGTTGGACAAGTTGGGCCATGTCTTCTAATGGTATAAGGTTGATAAATTGTTCATAGGATTTTGGGTTGTATTTGTCAAGTAGCAAGTTGATGGTTGAAACTATATTTTCTTTCTGTTGTTGTGTACTGCGTGTCTTTTGTTCGTCTTTTTTGTTCGTCTTTTTTAGCTTCTACGTATGGTTCGCAAAGAGTCGGGTCAATTGTGTCTGGTTCGTCTGTGTTTTGATTTTTGTTGAAGAAGTCTTTTAGTCGGGCAGGGAGAACTCCGGAGCAAATGAGGAAATTGACACCTTTACGGCACAGATATGCAAGGAATCGGTCGAGGAGGTGTACTTGTTGTACTGTACAATGGCATTCTGTAGAGCACGAACGTGAGGGAGTAAGGAATTTAGAGATGTGACTGAGGAGGCGTGAGCTGTTTCCTGATGTGGTGTGGTAGAGGACGTGGATGTGGTTGCCGTGGAATGTGGCGAGGAAGGACGGGGTCGATTTGGTTGCGTGGAGTCTTGCTCGGAGGTCTTGGAACACGTCGGGGCTGTAGCGGATTGTGATTGTTTAGTACTGTTTACCGGTTCTGTCTGAATCGCTGCCTTTATGTGCGTCGGTGGGTTGATTTGTGGTTGGAGATGTGGAGGCCGAAGGTGTTGAAATAATACCGTGACTGGCAGAGTTGTCGGGTCGTCTGCAAACGGGAGGCGTGTTCTTTGCGTAATCTTTTCCAGCGGCAGGAGAGAAAAGTCTACGAGCTGTGTTGTGTTTTGAAGTTGAAGCATAGGGGAACTTTCTCTTGGTTGAGCATTTGTATCCAGAGTTCTATTGGGGTGTACAGTCTTAAGCTTTTTGATATCTGCGTAAACAGTTCTCTCCGCGTGTCCTGATTGCTTACGTTTGTGACCGATAGGATTAGTTGGTGTTGATGTTGTCGTGGTTTCATTTTTTGAATGTGTGAGGTTAGTTCGTTCAGGGGATCCTGATTGTTTTTATGTGATGCTCGTTCATGATTCTTTCCAGTTCTTGGTAGTTTAGATTTTGAGGATATGTTGCTTGGTATATTACTATGTATCTCCGCGGTAGTGTTCTGAATGTTATGTTGAAGCTGTTTGTCCTTTGAGGACAGTTGTTCGCGTGGTCCTTCTGACTGATCCACGTGAATGGCATACTGGAAAGATTGATTAAGTGTTGTTTGCTTTTGTGGTGTGGCCGGTGTGTTAGGTGGTGGTGGAGGTGGTGATGGAGTTCTGGGAACTTCTACGATTTCAATACAATCTGATATATTACCTCGTTCCTCCCAAAATGTGTTTGACTCACCTTCTCTTTCTTCTGAATCGTTGGGTGGTGCGTAGGCGATGAGTTGTTCAGGTGCTGTGTCGTAACGGCCCCAGTCGAAGTTTTTCTTCCAGTGCTGTCCTGGACACTGCGATTCTTCTTGCAAGCAAGCGGTACATGCACACTCTAGAAGATTATGTTCTTTTAGCACCCGTATCCATCACAAAAAATTTACGTCTGACTTGAATAAATAAACAAGTGTATTATTTTTCGCGGGTCAGCAAATAAAAGACGATCAAAATGAGATAGGGCGCCTTTTCATACACAGTGTGAGTACTTCTTCTGAGAAAATTTTGTGCAGCGTTGCCAGGTCTCTGCCGAAAGTGGATGGGAACAGACTTTCAGCTGGCAGTCTCTCGAAAGGCGTTTATGATGCACGAGAGATGGAAAGGCGTTTATGATGCACGAGAGATGGAAAGGCTGCCAATGGGTCGAGCATGGTTCTTTTCCTCGCCATCGTCATAGCGACTACGCGTCGCCGGAGTTATGACGGCCGCGGGAAAATGTGAGCATGGAACCCATCGTCATAACTCCCCCGTCTTCACTAAGGCGTCTTACCTATGACTGCTCAGCATTCAATAATATGCAGAGGTTGGTAGTGAATTTACAAGAGAGACATGTTTGATTGTGATGTTGGCGACAAGATTATTTGTTATTAACCAATAGAAAACAACCGCGGAAATATGAAACGATGAGCACATTGTCGAAAGAGTGTGTAAAAGTAAATAGTGTGTCTGAACTGATATTATAATGACGTCAAGGTAAGGAAATTATTTTTGTATACGTGTTATTATTAAAACGAAGAAAAAAAAACTTATTATTTATTGTAATGTTGCTTGGGAACAAAAAGAAAAGATTTTCCACCACAATGTTTATTACTTCGTGTGCCTGTGCTGCATACAACACAACTAACTTTTAAAATAAACCACAAATGTGATCTGACATACATATTAATAGTTACTTCAGCCCTTTTATTAATCAGCATTCCGTTTTTGGTTTTAATATAGACAGTAGGCCTATTACTTGAAGGTAGGTAGGAAGGTTATGATGTTACATTCTTCTTAAGGCAAAACATTTTGTTATACAGTACACTCCCTATTTAACGCGGTTGTCGGGGGACATAACTTTTACCCGCGTTGTTGCATAACCGCGATGTTTCGATGTGACCAAGGTCAAAAGGCATAAAACACCGCCTGTGTTCTAATAGGTCGGCAAGCACGCACAGTATAGACGGCCCGCCGTAGTGCGGACTTTGCATCCGCAGTTTTCACTAAACGCGGGTGAAAAAATAAAAATAATAAATTTTAAAGATAAATATTAAATGTTGAATTGTTTTTATTTTTCCGCGTGCCGCGCACAGTTTGTCGCACGGCCTACGAGCGCGCCACACATTGCCATACACACGTGCGGCACACAAGCTGCTGCCAGTCTCGTGGTGTCAGCCACAGTATCTGCTTCGTCAGTGTCCGTAACAAAGTAAGTGCAGTGTGTGCGGTTACACACGATTCTGTGGTCAAAGTCTTCTAAAAAGAAAGGCCGTAGTGATACTTCAAACCGAATATGAATCGCAAAGTACCGAGTTTGATTGACAAAATAAAAATTCTAGATTTACTTACAGATAGCTTGTCTTTTGCAGAAGTAGGCCGCAGATACAGGAAAAAACTATTCTAGCATTCGTACAATAAAAAATAAAGAATCGTCTATCGTGTCAAGTGGTTAAACTTTATTATCCATGCTTACAGTAAATTATAAATGGTCACGTGTGGGAAACAAAAATTGCGCCAATTTAATTTTAGCGCAATCAGTGACGCCGTATTAAAAACCGTGTTAAACTATGTCTTTACTTATTTCACCAAACACTGTGTGGAGTTGCTGAGTGTGTGTTGCTCGGATCGGCAAGTATTATATTCCCCAGCCTCTGGTTAAAGGTCGGGAGACCGCTACACATAAACATTTCCGGGAATTGTTTACTACCTCACGGCAAAAGTGGTACAGTATGGTTCACGTAAGTATTGGACCACTGGGAATTCCTGGGCAAAGATTAAAAATACGCTAGCTGATTTACTTTGCCATTTAATGTTAAAACATTATACCAAAGTAAAAAGATGAACGTGTATAATACAATGATTTACCCAATAATATAACGTCTGTAGGTTTAAGTTGTAACAAAACATTTATATACAGATGTACCAATTATGATTCTGGAGTGGAATTTTAAACATCGGACTACCTGATTTTGCCTTGTACGCAGGGACGCTGCTCAGTCAAGTGACTCATGCTCTGCCTGTGTGCTGCGTGAACACATTCCCTCCCCCACTCCCCCTCGGCCTGTTTCTGCCCGCTCTAATCTCTACCTCTCTCCATATTCTCGGCTCGCCTCTCCCTACCCAGCGCTTGCCGACAACCAAGCCTATCCAACATCAATCCCCAGCCTAGTCACGCTGGATAATGTTGCTGGACGGTGGGCTTTATCAGATCCCCTGCTTCATTTGTGAGATAAAGCGACGTTAAGAACTAGTCTTTCAGAAAATATCACTGGGCTGGATTGGACCATAATTTGAAAACACTACAAGATAGAGGAATAATGTACGGAGATATCTTGTTTAGAATTTCACTGCGGACATTTTCTACGCCTAGGCTTTTTTCTGCCCGATGCTTAGTTTGTTAGTTACAATGCAAAATTATCCTAATCGGCTATCAACCATTTATTCCATTATTATTCATTTCTGACTGGGGGACATGGTTTGACCCGCGATATACCCGATTCCGCGATCAATCGGGGCGCGATATACCGGGAGTTTACTGTACTTATAAAGATTTAGCTGTATGTAATGTTTGAGAGAAATGAAGAATTTTTAAAAGCTACTGAGGTATTCATTGAGGCTACAGCAATTTTTTGATGCCTGAAATATGATCTCTTTCAAATTATGACCTAGCTTTACCCAAACATATATGTAGGAATTTTTGCAGGTTTGCAATTACTGTTTTTAAAAGATGTTTTTAATGATGGTGTAAATTTTTTTTTAATGTATCAAAGGGACTAAATTGAAATCGAAGGATGTGAAAATTAAGGTCATTCCAGGTACAGCAAAAAAACAAAACCCTGCCCAATTAATAATGTGTTAAAATATAATTTTCTGCGTTAAGAGTGTACTTATAATTCACTTGTAGACTATCAAAGGGTCACATATTAATAAAACATTGTACGAAATATGTAATTGCAACTTTATTTAAGTAATGGAATTGTTTGCAATAAAAACAACAGGACCATAGTCATTAAGCCATGCAGGTTTAAATGGAAAATAGGTTTTGCAAATCTATAGCATTGAGAATGTGTTATTCATATAGGTTATTTATAGAACAATATTTCCTCTATCCATAATAATTCACATTCTATTCTATATGAAATGTGAATAAAACTACTAATTCTTTTATATATTTTAAAATAGTCTTATAGTCTTATGAAATTGGTAAAAATCCCTAAAACATCAGTACTTACTAGTTATTCATTATATGTATTTACAGCAGCAAGCCAGTAGCAATGGCACAAGGAGGAAGAGCAAACATGTGCCATTTGGAACTTCTTGCAAATTACATGTTTGCACATCCAAAATTTGCGAGAGGTGAGCTGATGGGACCACAAGGCCTACAGCTCATAAATAAAATGTGGTTGGAAGTAATAAGTCAATTAAATGAGCTGGGGCCAGAAAAATGTGGACCAGTGGAAAAAAGTATGTATTCAACAACACCTTAACAATTTATTTTGAACTAATATTTGCCTATGTTTATTTTATTCATTACAAATAGATTTAATGTATGTCTATATTACACCACTAATTATTTTTACAAGATACTAACAGAAATGGTACTTTATAAAGGTGTGGCGTGACATGCGAAGGAATACACGTGCGAAAAACGCTGCAATCAATGTGGAACACGCAGCCACGGGAAATCCCCATGTGGATTCAAAATTGATCAGCTACGAAGTGAAGGTCCTTGCGGTGCTTGGTTTAGAATCGAGTGTTGGCATCAGTGGCCTGTCTAGTGTCGGTTTGGTATGGTCTTGATATCTTAATTATAAAATAACTTGTTTGTACCTAATTATTGTTATATGAAACTGGACACCTTGCCAAGTCAGTGAGATCTCTTTTGTAAGTAACATTCACATAATACATTGACAATTATTAACCTTTATTGTTTTTCAATGATATACAACATAGCACATTTTAGTGCGGTTTCCATGATTGATGCATATGTTCAGACAGATTTGTGAAATTATGTTGATGGAGAATATGAAATAACTTAAAAAGTATTAAACAAAAAACTATAGAAAATATTGTTATTTCTCATTGGTACTTAAAGAATTAAAATAATATTTAAATCTATAATATCAATTTACTACCAGGGCTGGATTAAGCCATGCAGAGGTCCCTAGGCAATGCTAGTCTTGGGGCTCCTCTCCCCTTAGGTAGTTAGATAGTTAGATACATAGTTACGTAGGTAGTAGTTAAACCTTACACAAACACCAAGCTTTACAATCTTGGCACTGATGAATTTGTCATTTATTAAAACAAACATTTTTCTAGGTGATGTACTATAATTCAATTCATGCAATACTTGTAAATGATGATTGAAGGAAAATAACAATCATTTATTTGTTGATTAACCGTAAATCATGATCATCAATCATCCAATAGTCAAAAAACTGTATTAATAACTATTTAAATATGCAATCATTTTTTCCAACAATTAACGTTTCTCAGTTCTTTTATGTGAATCCTTAAAATAAGGTTTTGGTGGCTGTATTAACCACAACATAAATGTATCCATTTAAAATTACTTTATGGACCAAATGTCATAGAAAAACTGCATTTGTCCATAAAGTTGTTTTCAATTAATATTCTCCATTTCAGGGATATTACAAAAAACATATATAGTTTACAAACATTAGATTGATCCCAGCCCTACCAAAACTTAATTTAAAATATTTGTAGCAGCACCAAGCGATTTACGACAAACTATAACCGTGGGGAGCCAAATAGTTTAAAAGCAGAAGCATGGTTCTAGCACCATAGAAATAAGCTAACAAACCAAACTACTCAAAACTCTTAATAAGTTATTTATTTTTCAGGAATCAGACAAGGAAGAAACCCTTTTGGGTAATGTTAACAAGGAGACTGAACCCCTTTCAATCAAGCAACTTGAAAATATAGAAGTTGTGATCGAAGATGGTGTTTTGAAGCAACCATGACAAGGTACATATATATTTCAAATAAATTAAAATCTGTAAAAAATGTCAATAATGAAGACTTCCTTGTTATCAGAATAAACTTTATAATTATTTACATCAAAACAAAACAACTTGAATACAAATTTTTGAAATGATCTCTCAAGCAAAACTAATTACATTATGCCAATATATCATCTCAACATAATACTCTACTTATCTGTAATCAATAGCAAACAATTGGTAATTAAGGCCCATAGTGGTTATTGCTTCAGTTTTGGTTACTGTACCAACCTGCTTACTTAATAATTTTTTTCCACATTAACAAACAATTAAAAAGTGATTGTGAAAAATGGATGCAAAATGTAAATCAGCTAACAATTACAGATAATGGTACAACACCAGAGCCTAAAAAAAGACCTGCAGTGTGTGTTAAAAGTCCGCAAAGAAAAAAAAACGTGATACTCCATAGTGTTCTTTATGAAGTAGATGCAGTTTGGTCCAAAAAATTTACAATTAAAGTTTTTTTTTTAACAGGTAGCAGCACAAATGAAAGTGATGAAAAGTTTGTGGAGCTATTCTGCCAGGCAAAAGACAAAAACAAAAAAAACTCTGAGGTACTTGCCAAGTAACATTATCACCTTTTCCTAAAAGAGTTATTGTGCTAATTTTTACCAACTAGTTTGCAGAGTACTGTTTTTTTATTTTATTAGGCTTCTCTACTTTGACTGCTCAGTGTTTTTGTTATACATAGCATATATATATATATATATATATATATATATATATATATATATATATATATTTTAGAGATGGGTCGAGTCTTGGTTTATCGAGTCGAGCCGAGCCGAGTTGGGTCAGATTGACTCGACTCGAAAACAGAGTCACATATTTTATCAAGTTCGAGACTCGAAACACATTTCGAGTTAAATACCAGCATCGTGACATTATAGCACTTTATTATAGGTTGTCTTAACGTTTTCGCCAAGTCATTAATACAGCAAGAATTGATGACCTTCAAACAAAACAAATCCCGTGCAAACCTAACCTTGCCCGCTAACGTGCTACGGCGCTATAATAGGTACTAGTGCAACTAAATCTAGGCCTACCTTCATTTATGAACGTGACGTCGTAACGTGATTTTGTCGATAGTGGCGACAGTTTATAGGACAAAATTATGTCACATGACCATTTTATATAATAAAAAAAAGCTTGGAAAACAGCGTGCACTGTTTTCATTTTGTTTTACATCCTGTATTTACTTCAAATACGGTACCGCATTTGTTTACAAGATACGTCAATGGATTTTCACTGAAGAAACATTTGTACCAAAACGCACATGTATTAATAATCATCACGTTTATCGTGCCCCGTTTATAATAACGCGTATAAACAAGAGATTTCCGTAACCTAAAAATAAAAACACTAAATAATTATTTTATAATATTTAGTTAATATAATAACATCCAAGCCATGAAGCGTGAAAATGGCTGCGTGTTAGGCCAGCCAGCCTTGAATTTTGGAACTAAATTTAGCTGTGCTCCGCTACGCAGCGCTGCGTGACAATAACGTTTAAGATAAAATTACTTTCTTTTTGTTTAAATATAGTATAATAATAACAACGCTCATGCATTTTATTTGGCAATCAGTTACTGATCGCCAAATCAAATGCATGAAATATTTATTTATTAAACATATTGATATTCTTGTAGTTGTAACAGTTCCGGGCGAATAATCTTGCTGCGGAAAGTGTATTTACATTGAGAAGTTACGTAACTCGACGTTTGCAATACTGACTAGTGATAAGCCAAAAACGGCATACGAATTTCGGCAAAAGTAAATACTGATACAAATATGGATTTTACATGGAGAAAAAATCGAAACACGGTAGACCACATAAGCTTAGTTTTTTATATTTAAATAACATAATAATTTGCTAATTAATCATTTAGAATATTTAAATAACATAATGATTTGCTAATTAATCATTTAAAATATTTAAATAATGCAGATGCATCTTGGATACACAATTCTTATATCAATGGATGTGTAGTAATATTTTATTTATCATATTTGATGCAAAAAAATATAAAAGTATGAAACTCGAACTGACTCGACCTCTTCAAAAATTTTGTGGCTCGAACTCGACTCGACTCGAAATATGAATTGCCATACTCGGCTCGAAATATGAATTGCCATACTCGGCTCGACTCGACTCGAAGCCAAAAATCCTCAACTCGTCCATCTCTAATATATATATATATATATATATAATAAGTTTCCTGCAGGGCTTCATTTTCTTTATTAAATTTAAATTTAAAGCTGAGGGCTAAAGTTGATTTCAACTGTACTATACTATGAATGTATTTTAATATAAAACTTACACAGTATAAAAAGTGTTAACTCCACTGTGCAAAAATGTTGAATTATTTTAATTTTTTAGGTAATGACCAGCCAATTGGAACAGTTGAATGCCAATGTTGAAAGAATGGCCTCGGCAATGGAAAAAAATTTGCTGAGGCACACGAGAAACTGGCATCAGCTTTAACACAACTAGCATCAAAGAAGTGATAATTTGTAAATAAATGTTGTAAGTAAAAGTACATACCTATTTTAAACTGTGTGCAATGTTCAATATGCAATAATAAAGGTTAATTGTTATTTACTTAAATATTATATCAGCAGTGAAGTAGTAGTTTGTTAAACCTTGAAATTGACAATTTTTTTTTTATTTTTAATTTTAATTTTGTTGATTTTTTTGTGTGTATGCAGAGAATTTGTACACCCTTATAGGTGTTGGGAGAGAATCTTTTGACATTGCTATTCAGCTCAGATAAATACTCAACTGAACTCCAAAATGTGTAGATCTCGCAATTCCTAAAGAAAATATTCAAAGTATGTACATTTGCATGCTTGATGTGTTTCAACTAAGCATGAAGCATAAACAAAGCTATACAATGTATGAATGTATAAGGTGTCATGAGTATCTGAGATGGAAACACGCTTTTTGTTGTTTTATGTCATTTCTAATAGCCTTTGTTAAGTTTCCTAATACAATTATTCTATTAGTATTCTATAAACAGTATCAGTTAAATCTTAGTTTAGGTTTTGCCGAAATTATGTTACTTTCTGCAATTGTTCAACACAATTTAAAAACAGCAATTTTAGAGTAACCTACTATATATTTTTCCAAACATCTACAGAAATGTTACAATTGCACACTATATAGGCTTGGTTCCTGTAAATAATTAACACCACTTAGATACAAGCGTGGTAAATCGACAATAAAATCCCCTCAATAATTGAAATGACAAGGTAATAACATACCCACCATATTGGGCGAGACCAAGCTTTAACTGTAAGCAAATTTGGGATGAGAAAACAGTATAACTTTGAAAAAATTAAGTATCATATATTTCAGTTTTGTTACAAATATTATAACAATTTATTAAGAAAGGATGTTTCATAATGTACAATATTCTTTATAGCTCAGACTTACTTCATACTCACTCGAACACAACACATGTTAAACTAAATTGGAATTAACACTAGGTACTATAAACAGAGCTGCCAACCATTACGGATTTTCCGTAATTATTACGGATTTTAACCCCGAATCACGGAATTACGGAACATCGCTGGTTTATTACGGAAACGAGGCTTTGTGCTGCATGGTAACTGAGAAAATTCCGTTTCTGCTGTGCTTGTTTCGTGAACGCAGTTTGAATACATCGCTTGGTTGCACAAATAACGGAACTAGTAAGTGTGCGCATGTACGATGTACTGTCGAAATAAGTAAATTAATTCTCGTGTTTTCAAATAATAATGGGATGGTATTACGTCCGTTGTACGATACAACTAGTACATATTCTCGGACTTATCGTTTGAAGGCTACTTACATCACGATAATTTTTGTACGGTACTTTGGCTAACCTGTGTTGTGTTAATTTATTTCTTGAAAGCCATTTTTTTCATCATAGTGTTTTTGTCGTATCTACAGACGTGAATTTTTTTTATGTTTTTCGATAGTGTTGTGTTCAGTGCCGGTTTTAGAAATGAAGCGTGTGACAGAATAATGTGTATCTAGGGAAAAAAAAACACGCAAGTCTTCAGAACTTTCAACTTAAATATTCAAAAGAATGGCCATGGTTGTCGTTTTCAAATGTTTGGAACGCCACAGTTTTGTAAATGTATGCACGTGTGACTTCGATTGCACATGGTGGAAGGGATGATTGTAGACGGCATATTGAATCAAATAAACATGCAGAACATTTTAAAGCCTTGACGAGCAATAAATCTATATCGTTTTTTCGCTACATCTGAAGAAACGAAAGTAACGAACGCAGTTATTGTTTACAAGTCCTTGTGTTTGTCTTGTTGTTTGTTTACATTACATTTCTTATCCAACCAGGATAAAAAAAAAAGCAAATAAAAATACAGTTGCTTTAAAGTTTAACTTTGAATACTTTGAATTGAAGATTCAAAATATCCAGTAAAATTATTAATATTTCTTACATATTCAGATGATTGTATTGTTTAAATAGATTTTTTTTATTCATTAATTTGCATTGTATTCATATTTTTCTTTTTCTTTTGCATATTATTGTCCTTGTTTTATCTTGAGAGTGTGTTATAATGCCCCAGGAAAAATTTATCGTGCATGATTTACGCGTACTTTTTTCATATACCTAATTGCCATTACTGATGGGTGTGATTTGAGGTTGGCAGCTCTGTATAAATAAACAAATCACACTATAACATCACCACTTTTAAAATACTATAATAAGTTAAAGACAAGATAAAAGTTAATTTGATACCTTCATATTTTTATTGAAGTGTACATTAATGATTTATTTAGTTTTGCCAGTTAACAGAATATTTATTTCAGTCAGTGTGGCACTACAACAAAATAATCAAATGATTCATAGAACACAGGAAATTCCAATTCCAATATTAATTGACAAGTAACTTTCAGTTTGGTATGAGCTAGTATATAAAGTGACTATCACAGCACTCAATACTTAACTCTAGCACGACTGAAAAACACATTAACCAACAATAATCATGTAATTGAGCAAATTTTCTCTATTATGTATTAGTACAGTGAACTATGCAAGTAAATAGTACTCAAACTGAAGCAACTGCAACCAAAATTGCCACCATGATGGCCATTAAACATTGTTTTTTTAACGTTAATCAAGCATGTTCAAATCTTAATTTTTGATTGTTGATTTCAGTTGGAAGCAATTACATAACTACTACTTGTACAAATTTTAAATAAAATATACAGCTTAAATTTTTCTGCTATTTAACACATGAGACATTTAAACTGCAAAAATACTGCAAAAATAATCTTTGTACGAGAATAACTAACAAATTATATTTTTTTAGGGCAACATTATTAATGGTACCCACTACTAACTTAACCTGTGGTAAGACAAAAATATTTTTAATTAAAATTATGCTATTTGGCAACTAAAACTAGATGAATAAATAATTATTTCATGACACATAACACAACAAGTGTGAATTATTTGCTAGTTTTACATCCATGTCAAGTATTCTCCCAACCCAACAGTCCTTTTTATATTCCTAAACACATAAGATCTGAATGTAATGTGGGTAAATTAGTAAAAATAAATATGCGTCGGGAATTTTTGGTACTGCAAATAACATTTTGATAGCAACATTTTCAAAAGTACAGTAGAATCTCGTTTAGCTTGATCTCTGGATAAGCTGGATAATATTTTTTAACTTTTTATTTAATGTTAAAAATAATTACCATTGTATTCTACATACATGCAACAAAAAACAGTTAGCAATGGCTTTGCTTCATTAACCCTTTAGCCCCTGTTGACTTCTGTAGAAGTCGGCCAAAGTCGGGCCATACAGACGGTGGACTGCTGCAGAAGTCGACTGGATGCAGTGCCTTCCCGCCGGTGGACTGCTCTAGAAGTCCTGACGACTCTACCTCTTTCCCGTTTCGCTACGGTGAACTGCCGTGGAAGTCCGACCTTGGCGATAACTAGCGGGCTGTCGGGATACTAGTAATACATTTTTCTGCCGCTAGATGCCATTACCATTCACTCTGCGACCTACGGTGCTGCCGAATATTTTTCGCGCTTAATTCATGTGTGTGACTTCCTTCTGTAGTGGTTTTAGATGTATTAACACAGGAATAACGTGCTAAATTATTTTATTTACGTTAACTTATAATGAAAATTTATTTTGTGTTATCACTGTGTTGAAACATGAGTATGAGTACGTTGTGAGCTGACAATTATTATTTGTAATGTAAATTTATTCATTGTTTTTACGAATTTTCCCTGACAGTTTTATTGCATTAATTTTTAGGGTTAGACTTTAAAATGAGCAAACACAACCAAAGAAGCCTTGCAGCTTCTGTTAGACAGTGACTTTGAGTTCAGTAGTGATGAATCGGAAAATGAATCATTACCACGAAAAAATTCTACTCAACAATCGTGGTCAGGCCCATCGGCGTCTTCCGGCCCCTCAACAACACCTGACCCTGAATTGTCTGATGATTCTTCAGAGGGGGAGGAAGGGGATGAAGAAACAATTACATCTCCAGAAGCAAAACGGAAACTTGTGTGGTCTTGTAGAAATCTTACCCCACAAAAACATAAGTTTTCCTCCGCAGACTCTGGACTAAAAAGCGATGTTGATACAAACAGTTTTTTCAGTTTGTTTTCCTTGTTTGTAACTGAACAAATTGTGGCTCATATTTGCCATGAAACAAACAAATATTTCACACAGGTAGGGCTGACGATTTGACGGACTGAACAAAGAAAGAGTGGACAGAACTGACCCCAAATGAATTTTTTATTTTTGTTGCTATGTCTTTCATTATGACCAGGGTAAAAAAGTCGGTCTTATCGGAGTACTGGTCAAAAAATCCGGTTCTGGAAACTCAGATTTTTTCTCAACTTCTTTCACGGGACAGATACTTGTCAATCCTTAGGTTCCTACACTTCAATGACAATACTATGGAAACCACAGATTATTTATTCATACTTCGTCGCATTTTCGCAGGGTTTTCAGAGCACATTTGTACCCATTTGAAAATCTTTGTGTTGATGAATCACTCCTTCTGTTCAAAGGACGTTTAAAAATAAAGAAGTCATTTCGGAATCAAAATTTTTGTGATTTGTGATGTTCAAACAAATTATATTTGGACTTTTTCATTTATTCCGTAACTGACACTGATCTTACAAAACACAATCTCAGTGTCTCTGGAGATATTATTGCAACACTGGTAGAGCCCTACTTACAGAATGTGCACACATTATTTTGTGATAATTGGTATACAAGTCCTACTCTTTTCTGTTGGCTGTACAATCGCGCAACTAATGCTTGCGGCACAGTGCGACACAACCAGAAGGAAATGCCAAAAATGACAGAAAAATTACAAAAAGGAGAAATGACATTCAGGTCTGTTTCAGGCCTAATGTTAGCTTTGAAACAAGCGAGATGTTTATATGCTGTCCACTTTTCACTCAGCAGACATGCAAGAGACTGCTAAAATGGACTACAGAACAGGTGCAAAACGTCTCAAACCTTCGGTTGTAATTGACTACAACAAGTCAATGGAAAGTGTTGACCAAAGTGACATGATCATGAAAACTATTGAAAGCGTCAGGAAATGCACCAAATGGTACAGAAAGCTTTTCTTCCACATAATAGACATGTCTCTGTTTAATGCATTTTGTCTATACAAATTGTCTTCCGGCAAAGTGCCATATGCAAATTTTCAATTAGGCTTGATCCAAGAAGTTCTGGAAAAGTTTAAAGTTGACAGAAGAGCAAGTGGGGGTGGGAGACGTAGTGATCCTCCACAGAGGCTGACTGCTAGACTTCATCTTCCAGGACAGCTGTCAAAGTATGCGACATGTATTGTTTGCAAGAAGAAACGTGGGAAAAGAAAGCAAACAAAATTTTTTTGTAAAGCCTGCAAGCAAACACTTTGTGAATTTCCCTTTTTTGCAATGTACCACGAGGTGAAAAATATTTTCCCTGGTGCGGATGCATAAAAAATTAATATTTTGATCAACTAATTATGTGTTTGAAAAGTTTTTGAATTTTGGGATCCTTTGCAAAGACAGTGTGAATTTGTTTGTTTTGCTATGTATAAGAAGGCGAAAGACATTTGTGTTGCCCATTAAATAATTTTAATGATTTCAATGTTGACTAATAATTCCAGTAAAAAATACTTGTTTAATTTTGCAGAGCTGATTCAAAGGTTGCAATGTAAATATTTTGTGCGCTGTAAATAATATGCTTAAACTATAAATATGTTGTTTATGTTTGTAATAATATCAGAACTAAAGAAAGCAAGTGGCAATTACATTTTTATGTAAGCGATGCGAGTACTCTGCAAGTGAGAGTATTATGTAAAGCTTTAAAACAAAGTATCTTTGTTATTCTTATGGTTTGCTTATAATTAAAAAAACTTAAATATGTATTCCCGACAGCAGATTCATAAATAACATGAACTATATATACGTGTAAAATGTATTCAAATATAAAAAAATTAACAACTGCTTTGTTCATTCTGCGGAGCAGATTTGTAAGTTAAAATAAAAATATTTTGTTTTTGATTCTACAAAAATATTGACTGTTTGTAATCAAAACTAAAACACTGCAAAAAAAGGGTTTATTTCGTTACAAACCAAGGTTTATTTTGACAAGTAGCCAGGTTTATTTCAAGAAGTACCAAGTTATTATTCTGCAAGTACACCTCAGCTAAGAAATCACAGTAAATATTCAAAGAAAATCTATGAGAATTCAAATAATGTTTGTGCGCTGCTGCCGATTCACTAAATAATAATGTAATAGTAGCATGTACAATATAATCATGTAAAACGTTTTCTTTGGAAAATCAAAAATTACTCATAAAAATGTTATTTATATTAAGAAGAGCGGACAAAACCAGCGAGCGTGCTCATCAGGTGGATTCTAGTCGGAAGAGGCCCGTACAGTGGGCTCGGCCGGCCGGCCGCATGCCCGGCCACAAGGTCGCGCACTACGCACTCGGCGTCTGTCGCTTAAGGGTTAAAATGCCATACGTGTTTGTAATAGAAGAAATTTTTATGAATACTTTGTTCTTAAATTACATGAAAAGTTGTTTGTATATTGATTAATGACTTGTAAAAAACATTGAACATGTACCTATACCATTACTGGTACTTTCATTTGTCAAAAAAGTTTAACTCAAAGAAGCGGACATAATGCTATAAATCTATCATAGTTTTGCATTTTAATATAATAATATCGAGAGGTCTAAATTGCAAATAAAATGCACCAGCGATATAAAATCTTGAATTATATGATTGTTTGTTTTAATGCCAATAGTTTGTTTGGTTTAGAAGTTTAATTGAAAACTAAAATTACTTTGAACTCTATTGTCTTATTGAAGCTTTGCACATGTTTAATGCTTATCCACGTTTAGTTCAATATTTTGCAAACTTGCCCCTTACATTCAGATATCTGCTCTGCATCATTAGAGACCCAATGTTACACGATTAGTTTATTTTATCAAATAAATTCCACAACTGTTTTTAAGTTATCATTTCAAAAAAAACAACTAACTACTTGTGTTTTTTATTTTTATACGTAAACTAATGTACACTTATTTACATTAAAACTTAATAACAAACATTACCAAAATTTCTATCATTTTATTGTATCCATTAAGCAACACAAGCTAGTTTTTTAATTAACTTTGTTTAGGCCTAGTAAGATTCACTGAATTAATTGCTGAATATTTATATAACTTTTGAAGGATAAAAACTCCATTTAAGCCCAACACTAACTACATAGGTGTATGCATATTCAAATTTTTACCATAAAACTTTTCAAGTATTTTGTCATGTACAGTACATAAAAAATTTAACGCAAATGTTTCATTATTTCTGATGCATGGTATGTTCCAAAGACAATAACTTATTTGTTGGAAGTTATTTTATGTTATGGGTAAGGACAAGATTTGATAGTTTTATTTTAGGACAATTTCCTTTTAAAACAGATTTAGTTGTTATTGTTTTTATTTATAAAATATGTGTTTTATTCAGAAAATATGAAACTAATATATTTCTTAATACTTATTCATCATTAGTAGTAAGCATGTCTTGAAAAATACTACTCAGGAAAATAATAATCAATATGCAAATTTTTGTGTTAGAAAAATAAGTCGTGTTTAATGTAAAAAATTGTCGCCAAAAAGTGATGCACGATCAACCATGTAATTTTAATTTGTTTAAAAACCATTTAGTTCATATTTTTGGTACAATTTAATACTAAATAAAAACCATTCAATGAATTTACCATTATAAAAAATGAAAATGTTTGCATGTTTATCGTGTTATACGTTGAATTGTCATCCTTGGCGGTGTTATTTTGGTTTTATCGCAATGTACCGTATAATCTTGTCCCTAGTTATGGGATGCAAGGTTAAGCATTTTCCAAAGCATACACTAAACCTAATTAAGTTCGTGCACAAATTACAAATGCACTATTTATAGCACTTATAACTAACAACAACAAAAAATACAGATTATAGAGGCTATTTAAAGTAAATGTGTTTGTCAAATTGTTGATCTAAATTACAGTTTACGTCGCTGCTGTTAATATCCTAAGTATGTTAACATATAGGGAATGTAAACATAAGAATCTCATTTTGTTCTAATTTGCAAATACAGCTGCTTAACAAAACATATCATTACTTGGGGAAAATGAATTTGATTGCCTAACACTACAAATTATACAATTACACAAATCACTCTTAGACAAAATTTATACTATTTTTAAATTAATGCACTCCATTAGAAATTGTTATTTAGAATGGCACATATATGTGTACATAAAAAATGCTTTAACTTTTTAGTTACAATGTTAAATATATGTACACTAATGCCATGAAATTAGTAAGTATAAGCAAATGTATAAATATAATAGAACCTCTGTTTTATATTATTATTGGGTGTGTCTGAGAATGTAAAATGTGGGAGATTTATCCTAAAGTTATTTTCTGCTCAGAGAACTCTGATATTACCTATAGCATTTGACCATACTCTAATATATACATAATTATTAATTAAGAGTGTCTGAATCATATCTAAATATCATCTTTAGGCATGTTGTAATCAACATAAATGTATTGCCTTGCGTCAAAATGAGCTTAAAACAGGACCTAAATGAAATAGTGCAAAAAACTGGAAAACATTAGAAGTGGTAATGTAAAATTGAGGTTCTACTGTATATTATATCTACTATACTGCCTGACTTAATTCTGAAAGTGATGCTGAACAACCTGGGCCCGTAAATTCGCTGCATTGGCTGCAGGTTCTTCAACATCACCTTCATTAATTTCAATGGGTTCGCCAATATCACAGCAGGTTCCACAATTCTGTAGTGCCTCATCATGTTGTTCAACACAGCACAAGACACTATTATGCGCCCTGCTGTCAAAGGGCAGTAATGTAGAACACGGTCCTTTAGAAGACACCGACATTGTCTTCATGACTCCAAATAAACGCTCAACACAGTTGCGGGAGATGCAATGGGCCTGTGTATATCGCTCCTCTGCAGAACCAGCCTCAGCATTTCTTATTGGAGTCAAAAGATATGGCTCAAGTACATAGCCACCATCACCTAAAAAATAACAAATGTATAATAAATTCACGGTTATCCTAGTAGTCAATAGTGTGGTTACACACAAATTTTATGTTTGTAAAATATGAATAGCGATACCCAATTTGTAAATTATTTTGAATTTATATTATAAATACAATAACAAAAAACATTCTTAGGAAGTTGTTATTTATATTCAGTAACTATGAGCAGTTTTCAGTAGTGTTCTGCTTTACTTTCTTATCAAAATCAACAAACACTAGGCTAAACAAGGAAAGGAAACTAAGCGAAAACTCAAATTATTTGCCTTCAAATACTGCTTTAGACTGAAACAGAATCAAAAGTCAATCACTTATAGAAAAATAAACATTAAAAATGAAATAAAATGTGCTAATGTCATTAAAAAAAGAGCATAACAATGTCGTAACATTTTGAGAGCAGACATGTCAATGCTTTTAAAAATTAAACAACAAAATATCATTTTAAAAGTAATAAAATTCCCTTGTTTACAAGGTTATCTTTTTGAATATAATTATTGTGTTAAAATGATTGATAGTAATATTATTAAATATTGTATTTAATCATAAATATTTAGTCAAATGATGGGCATTTATACAGTAAACTTAACCAACAACCAGCAATTTCTAAGCCCTCTAGCATACTGTTGCTCCAACTCTGCCCTCAGGCTACTAAACCTGAACACAAACTGGTCATGTACTGAGCCAGGCATTCTCGGGTCGATATGTAGTACTCTCAGGTCGTGACTAGAAACCTGCGTGAAGAGGAAGCAATGTTGGTGTTGTGCAAGTTACATATGTACACATAGATAGCCATACCCTGGCAAGGGGAAAGGAAAAAATTAGTGTAATCAGGTGTTTCTTTAAAAAAAATAATTTAACGGTCGGTAGGTATTACGTATAAGTGGTTCAACAATAAAATAGGGTCGAAACTGGAGCAAGTAATGGCTACTTAAAAGTTACCATTCATGTTTTCAAATAATAAAAATACTAATGGCTACTTAAAAGTTACCATTCGTGTTTTCAAATAATAAAAATACTCAATACCCCCCACGTATGAGTCACGCCCCCCCCTTTCCCCCCCCCCCCCCCCCAGAAAATATCACTTGGGCACTCTTGGGTGTAAACAGGCAGTATGAAATTTCACCAAACAAAAGTTCTATCATAGTCCTACACAGAATAGTTCAAGAAAATTTTACCAATTAAAAAAAAAATTTCCCGAAGAATGAGCAATGAAAATTGAGTTCCTCACAAAATAATTAACATAAATTTTATACTGTAACTAATGTAAAACACAATAACAAAGAAAACCATGAAAGCTTTTTGAAAAAGATTAAGGTGTTTTGATTTGATTTAAATATTTTTATTTGATTAATTTCCTAAAGATAAAATTGAGGTGGAGTCACATGATCTGACTCATGGAAAGTATGTTTGGATATGTATAAGTAAAGTAAATATAAACCATTAAATAAAATTTAAAAAAATCAATCATCGAAATGTGATGCATATTAGGCACTATTAACTATTCATACAGCATTTTACTTATATGAATTGTTTTATCAGCTGCCTAACTGAGCTCTGTATTTACTTTTCAAATACATAGACATGTTTTAAAATTGCTAAAAATAAGCTGGTACTGACCACTTGTACATTGATAAAATGAAAACGATTGTGGTTAAAATATGCTGCTTCGTTGATTGATGGTCTCACAATTGCAATGTGGGAGCAATCGATGCAGTCAATCACACCTGGAAATCCAGTAGCTGCAACAAACCTGTAGAAAAATATTTTCAAAGAATTTTAATGTAATTTAAAAAAATTTATATAATAGTTAAAGAAATATACAAAACACAATTTTTTCAGCAAAAACTGTGCAAGAAGATTTTCACATATTAAGCACATGATGCATAATAGTTCATTGTTTAAATGCAAAGAGTTAATTAATGATTGCACAACTTTTAGCTGAAAATATAAATTTATTTTAATGGTTTGAGATAAGAGAGGGGCTATTCATGCATACAAATATCTGAAAAGCATTTTCTTTGTTACTAACAATTTTCCTTATCAATCTGTAAAAGAGCATTGCAATATATTAAACACTTTCCTGTTAGTTAACCTTTTTTTAGGTTATGTACACTAAAAATAGTGTACATGGATATTTAGGTTAGGTTAGCTACATTTAAAATATGTCATTCCTTAGTAAGATTTTATAGTATTTTAAGTTACATAAAGTATCCGGCTTTTCACTCTTTTACAGTATTTTTTATGTAGGCCTAGGTATCCTAACCTAATATCCACATGATTTTACAGTAATTATGTAGCTATCTAACCTAGCCAATGTAAATAGTGAACTAATAGTAAGCTTAATACCACAATGCCCTTAAAATTGAAATTATTTTTTATAATTTTTTTTGGTGCGACCTACTACTCAATAATTACGACAACTAAGAGTTTTGTATCGCGTATCCAATCTTATTCAATGATTCTGTATATTTTCATCCTAAGGTACATTATGCTTGTTTATTTAAATTTAGCATTTCGAAAAATCTTAGGCATAACAATAAATTGTTATTTAACAATAAGATTGAATGCAAAATAAAATTTTCTTTTTATTGAACTTAATACCACTATTCATTACAATAACAAAAGTTTTTGTCGTATGCAGGATATTTCGACATATGAAGTTTTAACAACAAGCATCATGTATCACAAGATCAATATTCACAGGATCAAGGGATAAACTTGGATGCATGATACAGAACAATTACCTTACTGCCAAATGTATTAACAACGAGCACATTAGTGAAAGCAAATGTTATGAAGATACTTACTGTCTCTGCACTCTTTCTCGTTCTTCAAAGGTCTGTGGGAATCTAATCCATTGGGCTGTTAAGTCCCCACTTAGCAGCTGACTGACCTCTCGCACGCAATTGCCCGCTGCAGTCTGGCAAACTGCCAGCCCAAAATCTTGAGCTACAGCTCGCTGGTAGCTTCCAGTAGCAAAAAACCTTATTGCTACCAACACCTGTAATTAATAAATAGATTTTTATCATATAAGTTACTAGGAGTCCAGCAATAAGCTTAACGAAAATTTACATAAACACAAACTCTTCATAAATAGTAAATACTCAGGGAAATTGAAGAGTAGGTAATCATTTAAAGTAGTGTTACCCAGTACCAATTGTGAATAACTGAAGGAATCTAAATATTTTAAATAGCATTTTATATATTTTAAGCTTTCCTAATCTGATCAGCCTTGCAAAGTTATTAATGAGCCTTTTTCCAATAGTTTAAATATTACCAGATTATATACCAAAATACCTTAAAAGCTTTAAAAAAAAATAATTGCAATTTCTGTAATTTGTGTAGGCCTATGAAGTTTTAATTACCTGAATGTGCACAGGCAAACTATGGCTTCGCTGACCTTCAAGATGTGGTCTCAGCACTTCACACAGTTCAAAACCCATTCTGATACTCATTCTAAAAAGAGCACTGAACTCAACTTCCCGCAGCTCAATTGGGTTTAAGCTGTCCCTTAACTGCCGGTGATACATTTTCAGCCTGTTATGTTGACGCCTTCTTCAAATTCTTTGCTGGGCGAGATGTATCAAACCCCAACCTTCCAGATCCATTGGACCTTAAACAGGTTAATAGTACCGATTTTAAACATGATACGTTTTTGTACATTGCACGTATAAAATTTGCAAGCCACAAGTAGGTTTGTGTCATAATAGTTGAATATTATTTGTTAATTACCATAATGTTACATAGATGCTTGTATGTAGAATAATTTTAATTATAAGATTTCAATAGGTATAATCTTACCTAAGTTTTAACAAAAAATAATGTTATTGCTATCAGTCTAGGTCATCAAGAAACAATTATTTACAGCGCATGTAACAATTTATGGGTTAGTTTACATTTGTTTACATTTATTTGAATGAAGTAACTTAAATACAAGATTATAAACTAAGCAAGCATATGCAATAAATAATAAATGTATACATAAATGACATAAACATAGGCGAGAAATAAACATAATCATACCTTGCTTTCTCGTTCTCTTTCAATTCCTTTGACGAAAATGTCTGCCTATGAAGGCTATGACGGCTTTACGACGGGCAAACCATCCCGCCTTACGTATGACGGGCATGTCGTAGCTAAGGCGTCTTCCAGAAGGCGAAAAAAGATCCATGCTCGCTTTTAGTAGCGAAGCGTCATACCGATGACGCGTCTGGGAGAAAAAGAGAACCATGCTCGCCTGGCAGGTGAATGAGAGTTCAAAGCGCTTTCGAAGGTCGACTCTGATTTCGGGCCTAAGTCCCTTTATACCCTCCGACGACACGTGCCCTTCTAGCATAGATACTCTCTTCCACTCACCCACTTGTACTCACTCGACGAGTAAACAAAAAAAACATGAAGTTACTTACCACTTCTAGGGGAGGTAGAAGGGGTGGTGAGGTTAGGTGACTAGTCACATGGTTCTGCCTTCACGTCCGCACTTCGGGCACACCTTGGAGTACACTGTGTATGAAGCATGCTTGAAGGGTAGGCAACCAGAAGTGCCTCCCTGTTCTGCTGGTGTGTCACAGCCAGGAGTTAACTCTCAAAACATCAGCAAAGGTCATTACTTTAGAGCATAATTTCAGTTAACAATACCAATGATTTATACCAGTAAATAAATTATATCTTCCATATAAAAATGTATTAACGTATATGAGATGTTAATAAAAATTGTGTGATATTTTATGTTTTGCTTATTGGTTAAATCTTTTTCGAAATTTCATTCCTTTGTGTGCGCAAGGAAGAGCATTAGCACAAAATGTAGAAGAAAATTATTTTTACTAACCAGCTTCTGGATGTATTTCTAATTGCAGTTGATTTCTGTAACTTTTTTGGGTGGGAAATAAAGTCAAACATTACAATAAGTTGTTCACAATTTTTTTTGTATTGTTCTATTCTTTATGCAGCAATGTCACAACGACATAAGCATCTGTATACTTTATCGGCAATTGGATACACTTTTTAACTATGTCAGTGAAGCTCCACATTTCAATGTGTTTCGACAAACCATAAACTTGAAAAACTCCAACTGTTGAAGATCTGCACGGTGTAATAAAGAAGTCACCAACATTCAAAAATCTTGTCCCAAGCATGGCAACTGTATTATCATGTGTAACAAAGTTTTTAATTAATACAATGTCATTATTTCTTGTTAACACACAATTTTCTGCATGCGACAATGCCACTGAAAAGGTTTTACAAATCAAGTTTTTAAATTGTGTGTTTGTACAACCTGGTAATGAGATTCCATTTGAATGATCTTTTTTTCAAAATAGGATAATTTTCTTGTTCGGAACTATTTCTGCAAAAAGTCATTCTCTTTTCTGAAATTCTATTTACAATCTGCTGCAATGGTCTATCACACTTCCTTAGAATGTTTTTCAAATGCTGCAAATGATTTTCGAATTTGAATGCGCTAAATTTATCCAAAGTGCCAAACTTCATAGCATCCTCGGATAAATGTGTACGACCATGGATATTATACAATATCATCTCATGACCATACAAAATTTCAAAGACTTGAACAAAGTAGTTCAGTGAACTACCAGCATACTGAATATCTTCAGCAGATGAGCAAGAGACCAAAATTCTAATCGCGCAGTGCAGTACAAGAAAATGATAGCACAATTTTTTGGAAAGAACAAATTTCAGTTTAACAGGTCCTGTGTACAATAACATTTGCCTGAATTCTGTTGCTTTCCATCTATCAATTTCCTGCAGGGTTCTGGGTTTTCTTGCAAAGTCTATGGGAATATTACTTCTAATATTTTCTAAGTGAAGTGAGGCTTCATCTACTTCGTAAGCGAATGCTCAATTTTCCCCACAGCCAAAAAATTAACAATTTTCACATGCACCCTAGACATACTAAATGCATATAGTCATGGGGAAACTGAGAAACCATCTTGATATTTGGTATTAGTCCAAGTAGCCAACTGCTGAGTGAGGTCAGGTGTGTTACCAGTAGATGGAATGATATAAATAGCATTATTTGATTCAGAGTAATTGTAAGACTTTTATTCCGATATAATGAGAGTCTTTTTTTTTCTAAAGGTACAGTGCAAGAAAAGCTCGCTCGAATTTCGAGTTGTTGAAAAGCAACGAGCTCGAGTTCGAGTATTACTAAAAAACTCGACTCGAAACTCGAATTTTGAGTACTCGCAGGTGTCTAGAGTAAGTTAAGTGAAGTAGTTTGGAAATTAGTGTTAGTGTTTAGTAGGGTCTTTGGTTAGTTCGTAGAGGAAATTACTGTGATGTCATAGGACATTTGTGTTAGGCTTGTAGTGTATGTGGACAAGAAAGATGGCTGCCGACGAGCAAAATAATTTAATGGCATTCTTGGCCGAAATGAAGAGTCAGCTGGATGAAGTGAATCA
Source organism: Bacillus rossius redtenbacheri (assembly GCF_032445375.1). Lineage (NCBI taxonomy): Eukaryota > Metazoa > Arthropoda > Insecta > Phasmatodea > Bacillidae > Bacillus > Bacillus rossius. The sequence goes on along the minus strand of NC_086338.1, from coordinate 11,341,497 downwards.
TAAAATTGATAAAGGTCAAGAAGAGATGACGAATAACCTGGAGAAAATGATGAATGAAATGAAGAGTAACAGGGAAGAACTGAAGAATAGCCAGGAGAAAATGGAGAATAGGCTGGATGAGATGAAGAGTAGCCAGGAAGAAATGAAGAATGAAATGAAGAGTGGCCAGGAAGAAATGAAGAATAAAATTGATAACTGCCAAGAGGAGATGAAGAATGCTATGAAGGAACAAGAAGACCCGACGCGACAGCACACACCAGAAGCTTTCTTCTTCTCTATTAAAATTATAGCGTCTCTTACAACAATCAACAATGTCTTTAACTTCAGTTCAAAAGATCCGCCGATCTATCGGCCAATCACTGGCCTTGAATTACGTATTTAAAAGACATAACATTTTACATTATAGACATAGAGAAACGTTTCAATGCTCATAGCAATATCCAAAACAACTTTAGAAATTAATAAACATGAAAGATATATAAATTTGACATCAATACCTAAATGTAAACAAACACTGAAAAACATAAAGAAATGATTTAAATTACAGTTTCAGTGTTCTGTGATCTGTTGTAGTATCACAATGGCTCGGCTTGAATCCATTGATCTGAATACACTGATTTTAAATCTTGGGTCAAGAATGGTAGCAAATGCATATAGTTGATTTTCTTCAATGTCCTTGTAGTACATATCTAAATGATTTATTATACTCTTTAACACCATCAGCAAGGATTTTTTTTCAGTGTTGTTAGACAAATCCAGTCTCAGCCCATTCAGTATTAGTATCACTTCAGAAATTGTAGTATCACTGTTACTGACTACCAGGGTAACTTTGTTGAAGGTTTCCAATACTGAGATTGTCTTTTCCATCAGAATCCAGTTACTTGTAGAGATGTCAGTGTTGAGTTTGAGTTCTGGAAGCAGAAACATCACAGCTTTTCTCCGAGTGTATAAACGTTCCAACATATGATATGTTTTGTCCCATCTAGTCGGTTCATCTTGGACTAGATGGTGTTTAGGGAGATTGTTTGCCTCTTGGAATTGAGCCAACTTCTTGTTTGCAACCAGAGAGTGTTTGAAATGTCCTACCACCCTCCTTGCTCGAGCACACATATCATTAACAGGCCTCAAATTAAAAAGAGCATTGTTAAGCACAAGTTGCATTATATGTGTGGTGCAGGGAATCCTCTTAACATTCATGAGGTCAGTAGCTGCAACTAAATTACTTGCGTTATTACTTACAATACAATGGACGCTTTCAATGCTATTTCCCCACTGACCAATAACTTCCAAAATAAAAGTAAACAAATTGGCAGCAGTTTGGTGTGTGTGCATAAACGGGACCACTTCCAAACAGAGTTCCTTTCTTTCCCATTCAGTGTCCACAAAATGAGCTGTGAGAGACATGTAATCCTGTTTTGCAACAAAATGACCACATATCAACTGTTAAACTGACAGATGTAGCTTGTGAAAGTAGATTCTTTGTTTTTTCTCTCACTTTCATGTAGAGGTCGGGGATCACTTTCCTTGAAAATGTTGTTCGGTTGGGAAGCTTGTAGTGTGGCTCAAGGTAAGCAATCAAATTTGTAAACCCTGTAACAATAAAGATAGTACCTTAAGAAACTATGTAGTTAATGGATGACAATAAATCCAACTTTATTCTCCAAAAATGTTTAATGCATAGGCCTGACCACATGTTTTAGCATAAAAATACAGTAATTGTACCGTATCACGTATCCAAGTTTAGCCCTTGATCCTGATGGCATTATACTGTAAATATTGATCCTGTGGTAAATTATGCTTGCTGTTTTAATTTAGTGTAACAAAATATTGTGCACATAAAAATAAGTTTGATATAACAATAATTACCTTATGTGGAATTAAACATTATCTTTTTTAATTGTTCAACATACAATCATAATTCATTTTTACATAAAGGTTTTTTCTTATATCCAGGATCTTTCGCTGCACTAAATTAAAACAGCACGCATCTTTACCACAGGGTCGACATATGATCATGCCAGAATAGACTCATTTAATAATATAAACATACAGTTCAGTGAGGAGGCATATACAGAGGCATATACACGAAACATAACTAATTTTTTTTAACAAACTGGTTTTATTTCAATTTATTTAATTTAAATACCTTTATCTTCCACAATGCTGAATAGTTGGCTGTCTAGACACATCATTTCTGCCATACGTCTGGTTATTTTAATATGCCTAGGGTGTGACATTTCAAGCATTGATTTTTTTTGGAACATGGAATCGATGGTTTCTTGCTTCGCAGTTACAGTTGGAGTGCATGTAGTAGACTCTGAAATTACTTCTGGTGAGCTACTTTTGCTGGTTGAAGGTAATGCGAGACATGTTGAAATTTCATTTAGCGGAATTTTATTGTAATGGAATGAACGGATATGCCTCGATAAATTTGTGGTTGCAATTCCCCTGCTGTTTGTACCACGACGAGATATACCCGCACCGCAAAACTAACACGGTGCTTTTACACTGTCTTTATGTGGCAGTTTAAAATATTTCCACACGAAACTACTTTTATGTGAAATTGTAACCAACAAACTTTTAAAGGATCACTAAAATAGACACCAACATCATCGGACTATGACCATAGATAAACATACTACTGCATAATATAAATACCAGCAGTGATTCAAACTGTGTTCCAATATTGAACTATCACTAGCATGTATCACAGTTTTTCTGCTCGTTCCCCCACGTACTGATATGCAATGGAACACACCCTAGAGGATACGAAAGTTGGTTAACTTGCAGGCAAATGTTTTGTTTTGTATTTTGTGGTCAACACACAATATTCTATGGCTGTGGTTTCATAAGTACAATAGACGTAAGTTAAAATAAGTATTATTTCATAAAAATCAATGTTTTTATTGTGAATTATTAAAAAACTCCGTCAAATAATGGTATGGCATGTTTTAAAAATACCCATATGCAAATTAATACTGTAAATTTGAAACGTACAACTTTGGATTTTTAAGCCTAATTCAGTATGTATTAATTTTGATTTAGTATGTAATGATCGGCGTTTGGTGATCGGTAAATAATTTGCAGATCGCTACCGATGCCGATGTGTTAAAATCGGCAGATTATTGCGATCCGTGATCGGCATCGGCCCAGCCCTAGTTTTTTCGTCTCGTAGAATATTCCAGTACAGCGGAGTCCACTAATAACCAAGTGCTACAATGTCTGATTTTGTGTTGAGATCTCTCGGCTCTTTTATCACTGCTTATTTTACAGGGCAAATTTTCTCATGCTAGAACTATCAATGTAAATTATTTTTAGACTGTTTATTCTGTTGTCTGACTGTTTTATCATGATATATGAGTCATGTAATTTACCTGCCTACATGGATTTTTCGTATTGCCTAAATTTGGTTTCCTTCGTAGATTTTTAAATTTTTTAAGATGTCTGGTCAAAATAATGAACTTTTGAACTGCATAATATTAAATAATTTTTTGTTCCGTATTTCCAAAGGTGAAAAAGATGTTTGAAGATTGTACTCTGTAAGACTTCTAAGTTTTTTTTATTATTTTACAAAACTTATTATTTTATTTAAGAACCCTACAAAGATTTACAGAGTTAGGCCGGGTTTATAGAAAACGCAAGAACGCAGGACGCGACAACCGCAAGAAATTCACAGTCGTTTATAAAAAATTCAAGGACGCCGGCCATCGCCAACGTCAAAAAATAAAATTTCAGGAATGAGTCATGATTATTTTGTTTTTCAATGTTTGTGTTACTGTTTCCCACTTGATTTTGCAAATAAACAATACCACAGGGTTAGGAAATACGTTGTTGAGGAATTTTGCAACATTAACTTTTTTAATTTAAATATGTTTGAGAACTGGACATGTCAACAGAAGTTTCATTATGTGCTGCTCTAGTTGTAGCCGTGGTATGCTCTGTTATGCTGAAACGTAGGAAAAAAAGACAAAAACGTTGATGGCAAGTACGACCCTGCAATAGGGAGCGAAACCTCAAAAGCCAATTTTGCTATTTCAAAAAAATCAAGGAGCGCGTGACCCTGAAACATTTTTTTCATATACACGAATGAATGTGGAAACGTTCAATAACCTGCTTAATATTGTTTCACAACAGCTGACGATAAAAAACAGTTGAATTCTTTTCTGAATACTTATACCCTTAGTATACTACGTATTTGTACGAATGTTAGATTACTTGTTATTCACTATTTATGCTTTGTAGAATCCACAATAGTTAAAAATGTAGAATTAACCCTCTGTTTTTTGTGCATGTTACCACAACTAACCTATTGCATGCTCCAAGTCAAATATTTTCTTTAAAATTTTATAAAAATATTATTCAGGAATAATAACAACATTGAGCGAACTTATCTGATCATTAACATGGTGGTAGATGACAATTCTCAGGCATCCATTCCGTCAAAATCACGTATTATTACGGATATAATTTGTAGGAAGTGTAATAAAACAGTTCGCAATGGTATATTTGTGATAGATGGAATCATTTTAAATGTGCTAATGTTTTAGAATAAAATATTCCAAATGACAACCTGGAATGGAAATGTCCGTCATGCACTCAAGAATCTACAAAAGATTATAATCAGGTAAAGGAATATCAAGTGAACTCAAATAATGTACATTAAAGTAAGCGTTGTGAGACAATTGCGTCATTGAATCAGATCATAAAGATACTACATCAGGACTTAAATAAGCTTCAACATGAAATAAATTTGCTTAGACAAGGTTCTATTAAAGGTAATCGGCAAGATTATTAATCAGATGAGGTGGATACAAATATCAAACCAAGCCTAAGTGATTCTAATTTTAAAAATAAAATTATGATTTATGCCGATAGTCATAGGTGAGGTTTGTCAACCTTATTACGAGAAGTTGTTGACATTCAACAGTTTGCCATTGAAGCAATGGTGAAACCTGGTGCTAGGATGGGACAAATTGTAGCTGAAGTGGCAAATAATTGTAAAAATTTTACTAATAATGATTATGTTGTGCTCTTTGGTGGGTCAAATTATGTTTCTTTTAATAATACTTGTTTAGCTACTAATGTTTTTAAAAACAAACATTAGAGAAATTAAAACATACCAATGTTATTGTAATAAATCTGTGGTGCTAAGGCAGAACCCAATATGTCACAAAAATTCGATTTTTAGGTTTTAATGCCAATATGTACATCATGTGGTGAATTTTACGATGGCAAAACCAGATATTCAAAAAAAAAAAAATCTGTAACGGTTTTTAAAGTAAAAAAAGAATTCGAATATGTTAATTTATTTGTATTTGATCGTTGGTAAAACCCAACATGTTTGACATATTGGACTCTGGCATCCTTTCGCAACAAGCGTGTATATGTGAAATCCAATATGTCAGAGTTATTGGGATTTGGCTGTTTCTCAGCCTATCATTATCCTGACTTATCTCGTCTCCACTTCGCGCAGATGTCTTCCCTCACTTGGTTGTCTTTCTTGTCAGCTCTTGATTTTGAAGCAGTTTTCCCATAACAATGTAAAATGGATGGTAGTAGTAAGAGTGCCAGGCTCCTCAAAATAAGTTTGGGTAAGTACGTTTTATGCAAGTTATGATTATTTATATAAAACCTGTTGGCAAGGGACAAAACTATATTGTAGTGTTAAGTCCATCTCATCAAAATATTAGAATATTGTGGATGCCAACTAATTATTCTTTGTTACCACTAAACTGTTGATTCAGTATATAAGTACATACTGTTTTTTTTTTTTCCAGAGAACTTCGGTGGCTGTTGACAGCTACATTACATTACCGGAAGACAGCATTCCTGACGTTGTAGAAAGGTGGGTGACAGACCAACACAAAAGAGAACAGACAATGCAGACAATAAGCAAATATCATTGAAGAACAACACACTTGTTCACGGAAGAAATGAAGGATTAACATTCAGAAACAACAGAAGGAGCTGCTTGATCATGGACAGGAGGCAAAGACAAGAGAAGGCAAAGTCATTCCGAAGAAAGAATTCCAGCCAGCTGGTAACTGTTGCCGTAAAAAATGCTATGTGAAAATAAATGAAGAAAAGCAAAAGGCCTTCTACGAAAATTTTTATTAGTGTTCAAAACAAGAACAAAACCAGATTTTGGCAGGAGGTATATCAATCTCCAAAAAAACCGGTGAAAGGAAAGATCGAAGTAAAACAGGTATTAAGCACAAACGACAAATCACTGCTCAATATTCCTTGAAAGTAGATACAAGTAGAGAAATTGTCTGCCAAAAAATGTACCAATCTGTTTATGGATTGACCACGTTGAAGGTAGATTATTTATGGAAAAATTAAAAGGTTCTCCTGTTCCGGTTGTTTCTCTAGAGGATAAAAGAGATCAGCATGAGCCCACAAACAAGAAGATCGAAGAGCGGAAAGCTATGTTGGAGCACATAGAGAGATATCCCAAATATGAAAGTCATTATTCAAGAATAGACTCAAAGAAGAAGTACCTACAAAGACATTTAAACATGATAATTTTGTATAGTGAATACAAGGTGGAAAATAAAAATGCTGGATCATACGATTTGTTCAGGGAAGTGTTTAAACAACCTCATGTTGATACATGTAAGACATGTGACTAGTACATATTGAAAATCAAGCAAACCAATGACCAAAATGTAAATATAGGATTGATTCAGGAGCATAACAAACATAAGGACATGGCTGACTTAGGATACAAATCAAAGGATATCGACAAAAGCAAAGCAAATGCAGAAACAACCATGAGAGTCTTGGTATTCGACTTACAGCAGGTCTTGGACACACCTTCACTTACAGCCAATGTTTCTTTCTACAAACGCCTCATTTCGACTTACAACCTGACAATCCGAGACTGCACTACAGGTGGAGGTACCACACAATGCTACATGTGGCATGAAGCAATTGGAAACAGGGGCTCTGAAGGCATCGCGTCCTGTGTATTAAAGAAACTTGAAAGCTTGCCCGAAAATGTGAACCATGTGGTAACTTACTCAGATACATGGAAGGGTATCAAGTGTTAAAGAAAATAATTGAAGAGGAGCTTTCAAATCCAGAAAACAAATGTGTTGATATTACTAAAATTTTGTGTGCCTTGAAAGGTGACTATAGTGACTTTTCCCATGCAGGACTGAAGGCAATCTGGTTTCCTACATCCAATGTTGATTGCGAACGTTGATTTTCAAAGTATTCATTAGTTGTTAGTGATCGTAGGCAGCATCTTAAACAAGAAAATGCTGAAAGTCTGCCCTACAGTACAATTAATAACAGATTAATTCATTTTGTAAAGACAAATAGCCTAATTTTCTTTCTTTGAAATAACCACATTTTACATTGCATAATGTTTTAAATGATGTCACTTTATTAAAATTTTTAGTACAGTAACATAGCTAACATTAGTAAAAAAAGATGTCTTATAGAAAATAACTACATCATTGAAAATATATCATATTTAAATGTAACTTTGTCACTTCTGTCATCCCTTATAGTCCAATTGTTCTAAATAAAGTAATTTAAACAAAAACCACAATTTCCTTTTTTTCTTCTTCTCAGAATTGCATACATACGAGAGTATTCAAAGTAAAACTTCTACATAAAATATTACTTATTTAAAATTTTAAACAAAAATACAAGTTTTGCAGCTTTTTCTGTACCCAGTTGATTTACAAGACATACCAAAGAACTGAAAATTTCCTTCCTACAATTCTAAAAATAGCATTTGACATTGTTGGAAAACAAACCTGTTGCCAAGGAGATATGACACATACAACACAAACACATGAGGTGGAGGAGAGAAGAGAGAAAATGAGGTGGCATTTAAAGGTACATTCCACCCACCTATATTTAACAACTGTTTCAAAATAACTATAAATACATTATGGAAGAAATTAAGTACTATTCAATTTTCATTCTATCTTTGCAGCAGTCAATTTTTATGTAAGTAGGCATGAATACTTGGTTTAAACAATACAGTATAGGAAATATTAATGATCATATTATCATATTATAAATTGATTTTATTCACTGATTTAAAAAAAAATCACATGATTTAACTCATGCTGATTAATATCAACATACCCTGGTGATAAGCATAGAAAAAATACATCTTTTTGAGTTGCTGTTTTTGTATTGAGTATTGTTGTATATTGCTGTTTCTTGTAAGTTATAAAATGCTGGTTTTATTTAGTTTTGTTAATAAACAATGTTTTTTAAGTTTTACTAAAAATAAAACTGAATACACCGAAATCTCATTTTTAAAACGAAATTGATAAAAAAATAACACCATAAAATCGGGACTCTAAACATAGGCCTCGATTTTTTGAACGTTTAAAATTTTATGTTCAATGTTCAATTAAAGTTAGTTCGGGTTAGGTCAGTCACAAAATGCTTGTTTTTATTTATGAAAATGGTCGTAAAAGTAATATTATAATATAAATGAATGTAAACCAGAACCATCACGGCGGCCGCCGCTTCTACTGTAAGGATTTGAAGTGCTTAAAAAAAAATCTCAGGAACGAACAGGAATATTGTATAGGCGTTTTTATGCTATGAACAGAGGAAGGTTTGTAGTATTTTTAGAAAGTGTATTCAGATTTTTAATATTTTTTTCTTCGATGCGCTGCTCAACTCCATAAATACCAGATACAGAAATTGCAGAGTAATATTAGAAAATGTAAATTTATTTTTTGGTAGTACAAAGGTTTGGTTCCAGAATTTAACTAAACTATATTTTGGGACAAATGTAAAACAAATAAAATACCATAAATTACAAACACTACGTATCTGAATCCCTATAGGGAAACACTTGTGTACCTATTTTTTTCAGAATGCAGCAAGAAAATTTAGTTTCAAGTTTTGAACATTTTACAATATTAAAAAAAAATAATATAATTTAATGAACACTTTAAAATCATTATAGGCACATTATGCTTAAGATCTTATTATATTTTACATTAACTTAATGAAATATAACTCTTACTTTCTTGAATGAATATGTTTTTCCAGGAATGACATAATGGCCATCAAAGACCACACAGGTTTTGCCACCCCAGAACTCCCCAATGGTTTGTTCAAGCTTTTTTTTTCTCGACCGCATCTGTCCCGTGGGTTCCGCCAACGCTGTTGGGCTGCTTTAACTGTAAAACAAGAATGATATTCCCTTATGGTTTTATTTACAATTATTGCACATAGAAATTGGTTACAATTACAATTTGTCCTCTTTGCGAGCAAGTATAGTCAGGGTTGAGAGAAAACTTTAATGAGGGAACAACCCAGTTCATTTAGGGAGTTGATGAATATGTGTACATAGTCATTTTGTTATGTTGTAAAATTACAATATGTGGTCAGTTTGTCCCTTGTAGGAAAAGTCAACAGTTGGCAAATGAACAATGAAATTGAAAATTGGAAAATAAGATTTCTTTTATGCTCAAGAAAACTGTAACAGAATTATTAAGTAACAAATACATTATTATTTAAGCTTATTAAACATACTTGAAATATTTGCTGCTTCTGCTACGGTCTTCCAGGCATTTGATTTGATTTCCTTATTTTGAAGTCTTTGTTGTACTTATCGTACAGGCAGGGAAAATTTTTGGATAAGCTGAACAAGAAATTCATCAGCTTCCTCCATTGCGCTGTATTTATTAGAAGAATGCCAGCCCAAAACATAAATAAAGAAACAAAAGCGTAACGACTACAATCGCAGACCCTTCTATATGCATTACATGACAGTTTCTGTTTCTACATACTAAAGCAACCAGTATAGAAGCCCGAAACGCAAGGAGAAAATGCAAGAAGTAGAAAGTTAAACAACTTCTGCGTTGTGTTCTTGCGTTTTTTATAAACGTGCTGGTAGAAGATTTAAGGTTGGACTTTTACCGTAGTTGCATTTCTGCGTTCTTGCATTTTCTATAAACCCGGCCTTATTCCATTATTGCTAACTTAACCAACCTTTTATGTTTCTTACAAAGTTCGGTTGTGTTTATAGTAAAATATTTTTCTTCAGTGAATGAGATGAGGAAGGAAAAGGAAAAGGTGGAGGATGTTCGCATAGAGATTTTTTTTTTTAGCTATTCAGAAACACTTTATCTCTGGCTAATGGCCTGTGTTCTTTGCATTTGTTGAAGGGGTGGGTGATTATTGCTGAATTTGTGGTAGTGTAGAGTTCCACAAAAGACTACTAAGTTCAAGGAAAGCCTCTTGTTTCCATCTTAGGTACAGGCTTTGTATGACTCATCTTGTGGGGAAAGGGCAGGATATATTTATAACCCTGAATCTATTCAGTTTTAGCACAGCACAGATTATATTTTATAAAAAAGCCTCGTTTTTTAGGCATTGAAGGGGGGTAAAGTTTTGCATAGCTAATTTAATTTTTTTTTCTGAACCACTCAAATACTTATATTGTTATTAAAGATAAATCCTTTTGTGAAATAATCTTGGTTTATATTGTTTTCAAATTGGGAACAGGAGATGGATATTCTTATCACTGGTATTGTTGTTTTTTTATAGTTCTTATCTGTGAAAGTTGTTTTTGTTCCATGTTGTAGGAGGAAATAAATTATTTAACCAGTTATGTATCTCGTTTTAGAGGTTAAGTTTTTCTGGGTTAAATTTGTTTGCTTGTAAATAGGTTATGGTTGGACAAATCTCGTGCGGTATTAAATGAGACTAAACTTTCAGTAATTTATTGTTAGTGTTCGTAAAATGGATAAAAAAAAGGAAAGCAATTTCTCTTACAACGAAAATGGAAATTCTACACGCAGTAGATCAGGGAGGTAAAAAAGCAGAAATAGCTAAAAGATTTGGCATTCCAAATTCAACGCTATCAACAATAATATACAATATACTTATGTACTATAATCAAATCGGATTGGTTTGCTTAATCTTCATTTTCTCTGCTCGAGGACTCTGTAGCATGTATTAAAAAGTAGGTAAGTACTTTGTGTATACTGTATCTATATACTGAGTACCTACTATTACTTCTGTGTTTTTTGAAATAATGATGGCTACAGAAAAAACATTTTTTATTACTAATCATTTGTTCGTTGGTTTTGAATTCACCTCATTATAAAGAAACCTTGCTATAACAAACACACATAATATCAGTCCCTTCAAGTTTGTTATACCAAGGTTTTACTGTAATTGTATCTTTTGTAGAAGCATTTAATGCTTTAAAAAATGCATTACTAGCAACAGGTTGTAATAAGTATTTTTTTACCCATAACAGGTTTCTTCGACCACTGAAGAATGGTGCAAATAGCCAAGGACTTCTATGAGATGTGAAATTTTCCTCAGTGCCTTGGTGCGTTAGATGGGAAACATATCTCCTTTCGAGCATCCAGAGAACGTGGTTCATGTTTCTACAACTTTAAACATACTCAGAGTATTGTGCTATTAGTACTAGTCAATGCAAAATACCAGTTCACATATGTCAATGTTGGTGTAAATGGAAGAATTAATGATGCTGGTGTGTTTTTAGAGAATCTGATCTGAATGCTGCTTTGACAAATAATACTTTAAATGTCCCTACTGAAAGTAATTTACCGAACCAAGTAAATAATGTACCTTATGTGATTATTACAGATGATGCTTTCCCACTGCAATGGAATATTCTGAAACCTTTTCCAGAACATGGGTTGAATTTATCAAAAAGAATTTTCAACTATCGTCTTAGTCATGCAAAGCGCATGGGTTGAATTTATCAAAAAGACAACTATCGTCTTAGTCATGCAAAGTGCGTGGTAGAAAATGCTTTTGGGATCCTTGCCAATCGATTTAGGATATTTCTCAGTCCAATTAATTTGTCTCCTGAAAAAGTAGAGGTGATTACTTTCGCATCATGTGCACTGCACAATTTCCTAGGTGATAGGAAAGACAGACATTATGCACCACCCTCAATGGTTGATACTGAACAGGAAGATGGGACAGTTGTTCCTGGCGAATGGCATACTGAATCTCATTTTTTTCAACAGCAGATTGCTAGCCAGGGTGGTAACAGATCCTCTAATTCTTCTGCACTTGTAAGACATGAATTCATGGAGTTTTTTGTTGGTGCTGGCAGAGTACCATGGCAAGATAGGGTATGTATCTGAATTATGTTTATTAGTGTTTCAGCAATGTTGAATTTATTTATATATCTAAAATATGCCTGCTAAACAGTTACAGTGTTTCATTCAACAAATTGCACAGGTGTGCATCTGCAATCCCATTATATTCATAATTGGGTTTTAGTCACATAGGTAACTTGCATTGTTAAGTATTTTATGATAATCATGTGCTATGGTGTTTTACATCATTATAAAAAAACACTTTTTGGTTGGCCTCCAAAAGTATTGAGTAAACAAAAGGTTGTGCAATCTTGAACAAAGTAATGTATTTTTGTTAAATTGAATTTCCAGTAATAATGTATATATTTTACAGCCTGTATAAATTTTTTCTAGCAGTAGAAATAGTATGCTTATAATGGTTATGAAAAGATAATTTATTTTATTGTGATAAAATACTGATAATGTATGCTAGTTGTTATTTTTTATTATTTATTTTTGCCTTTAAAAAGTTTTTTACTGGTGTGTGTGTGAAAACATTTTTGTTTTAACTCTCATAGCAAAATGTTTCCATAGGAGCAGTATGGCTAATGTATCATATGTTGAACACTAAATACATAAAAATAATTTTTCCTCTCCCTTTCCAGTTGAGAAGTCAGTGATAGCCAAATTTCAATCTTTATTAAATTACTAACTAATAAAGAAAAACATTCTAACAATTCGTGTATTTTTCTCTTATAATTTAATCAAGAATTTATTTTAAAAAAAACTTACAGCATAGTTCAAATATTAAATAAGAATTACAAATATTAGTTATGATTTTTATAGACAATCTGCCTCCAATTCCTCCAATAATTTTCTGTGAATTTCAAAAGCAACTCTTCGAGCAATTGCTGTGTTGTTAATTTTGTTTGGTTGCTGACCTACATAATGCCCAAAGTGTTTGTAGTCTGTCGGCTCAGGAGTACTGTTTGCTTTATCCAGTGCCTCACTCACACTTTTTCAAACTTTGTTCGAAACAAAATTCTCATTTTCATTTCTTCATCTTTTCTGGGGTGCTGTAGGTGTAGATGCAGGAACAGGCAACTGTACAAATGCTGCTGTGTTTGAGGTTGTTGCTTCACAAGGTAGACCATTTGATGTTCCTGGTGTACTGCTGGGGACAACCGCTTCACTGTGCAAAATGGGAAAGTCACATTGTGACTGCGATGAAACATAATTATGGTCATCAAGCAGTACAGTTGAATGCTGATACAGTCTGCTTGAATATGCATTGTCTTGTTCCTAAAGAAAAAAAAATTAAGTACATGCATGCTGCGTTTAAGTACATTTTATAACTTTTAATGGAAACATATGAATTGAAGTGAACTACTTGGGTGCAATGAGTAAAATTGTAAGGCCAAATTTTAATGCAACATTAACATGACACATTGTTGTGAAAAGTTTCTGTGGAAAGAACAGAAAATACCTCAATTTCCAAAAGCCACCTTGTATGAAAAATCATAAAAATTAAGATAATATAGCTAATAATGTAACTAACCTAACACACCAAAAATTTCTCATTGCAAGAATCAGCCACACATGATAACATCTTACCTCCAAAACATATAATATAATAACGAAATCATGATAAATTTAACCTGCTCATAAAAACCATATTTCCAACATGCAAATACATATCTTGCTCCAAGTTATCAACATGGCAAGCATATCCTTCCACGTACATGCTGTTGGAAAATAATTTGGGTCAGTATTAATACATGATACTTGGATTATAGATAAATTCTATTTTGTGGAAAGAAAGGAGTGAAAATCTATTACTTTATGGAAGTTAGGAAATGATAAACTTGAACTGAGGACAGGGCCCCCACATGGCCGGTGCTACCATTGCTATGGCAACGGGGCCCATGGGTCTAGGGGGCCTGCGAAGGAAAGAAAAAAAAAACTTAAAACAAAAAAGTAGACAATTTTAAATAAATCATAGAAAACAATTAAACACTAAGGGCTAAATTTAGTTACCGATGAAATATTACACCAGAGTAACATTATTCGGAATATGCTGTGCGTACAGAACGTGTCTGAATCTGCAATTGTAAGTAACAAAACCACCACCAATTGATGTGACACCATGTTGACAGTGCAGAACACTTACACTCATTTATTTGCCATTATTCAAAATCAATTTACGTTGACAATCGAAACACTGACTTAAAACTAGTTTTAATGTGTTTTAAAAATAATTTTGAGAAGGTTAATAAAAAAAATAACTAAAACAATATACATAAAGAAAAAAAAAACATTTTTTTATCTCTGTAAGAAAAAAAAAAGACTTTTAGCAACGGGGCCCACAGAATGATGTGGGGGGTCTGACTGAGGAACAAACAAACATAAATGTTGTAATTTTGGTAACAGTGAATGGCTAAATGCGCAGTGAAAATTGCTAGTTTCAGTTTTGGAGCGATAGTGATTCTGGTATGATTATGCATGAAGTAATAAATGGAATGTGTTTATAAAGTGAATAAATAAGTACAAAATGAGTATACAGTAAAACACAGTTTTAAATAACTTCATTAGAGCGAACAATACATTACTACGAACTATGCCTTTGGTCCCATCAGACGTCCATATAACATAACGTAAAAAAATTTCGCTAGTACAAATTTTCTCACTGAAATTTTTAAAATATTCTATAAATATTCATTTGAATGAACACTTTTCTGCCCGGCACGGTAAACGAAAAACAGATAAAATCGTCACCATTCACCCACAAACTGCCATCTTATTTATTTTGATACGCGCCATAGATGACTGCAATGGACTAGTGTTTAAATTAATGCACAAAACTGGTTTAGCGACTAAAGCGCTGCATTGTGGTGTTCGCTGACGTTACTCTTTGTTCTATGCTCCTACGACGTGTTTAACCGATGCGAAGTTCTACATCATACAGTATTGCTACACACACATCTCTGGTCGTTTCCTTGTTTATTGTTTGAGAAACGTGGCTATACTACGAGTATAACTTATTTTTACATGTGTCGGGACCATTTGTTTTTATAGTTTAAAAAACAGTACTACTGAACATGTCTTCTAGGAAACGAAAGGCGATTGATGTGAAAAATGAAACTTGAAATGTTAAAAGCAGTAGATGAAGGAAATAAAAATACTGATGTGGCTAAAAAGTTTGGTATCCCAAATCAACATTATCGACAATTCTCACCCAGCGATCCAGTTTGGGAGGCTTACTTGGTAGGCTTACTGTTTTGGAAACAACTTACGTATTTCTGTATAGTACATATACATACTGGTATGTAGTATGTATCTTGATCCCAAAGTATAGCTGTTAAAGTAATTGATGCTTGTTTCACTCATATTGGTATTAGATTTTCTACTTTGTTAATTTAACATGATCGAGTTATGTTAAAAACCCCAAATCAGGCAATCATTGTGATTTCGGTATAAAGAACTTCATTATAACAAACTGGCATAATTTTTGTCCCTTCACAGGGTGGCGACCAACCGGGAAAAGTCAGGAAATTTTGCCAGCAGGGAAAAGTCAGGAAATTTTTCAACTAGTCAGGGAAACAATTAAATCTTTTCTAAAGTTCCTGCTGCAGCATTTTACAGCTTAATATTATTCATAGTCTTTGTTAATTGTATGTAGTGAATTAATAACTGAAATTATGAATACTATAATTTATACAAAGTTTTACATTATAATGAAGCCATTTTTGATGTCGCGGGTCCATGAAAAACTCTTTGCTGTGTTTGCGTTGCTGATAACAACTGACTGGCGCGCGCGCGCAAGCATTGTATTGCCACCATAGTCATGGTACGTGTACCAAATTATTCTATGCTTACTAGTTTTATAGCTCATAGTACACTGAGATGACCGAGATAGTTTTATTTTGGTTTCTCGTATTATTGGCAACTGTGGTACAAGTACACGAACGTTTTGGGATGAAAACGTGTCTGATTTTTTTTGTTCCCAGTCGTGTAGTACTTCTCTACGTTTTACTTTTCAGATGTACTATTTATTTTATTTTGCTGTCCTCTTTGTGTAAACGTTTTGAATAGTGGCGTGTACAGGTTTTCAGTATTATTTAGTAAGCTAGTTGGGCTTTGTTCTGAAGATAAAAAGGAAATAATAGAAGTAGAAGACAAAGATGAAAAAAAAAATGTGTGCGGGATCAGATATGAACGTGTGGGCTTGGAAAGAATATTTCCGTTGCTGAAAGCTAAGAGTAAAGGTGAGTAATGAGTTAAAGTGTTTATTCGGTTATATTCAAATTTTTAGCCCATTACTTTTATGGAGTAAACCATTTTTTAATGAATTCCAATACAGGATAAGAGAAGTGAAAGGTAAATATTAAGAGTAGCTTATCATTAGACTTGCGCATAATAGTTCGTGACCGGGAGCGCTCCTTGGTGAACTAGGACGTTAGTTTGCAGTTCGGCGAGCTAGGTCGCTCTTTTAGTTCGTCCGCTCCCATCTCGAATTCAAAGAAGACAGGTCACAGATAACTTAGTTCGTTCGCTTTGCTACCGCTACTGCAGGCATCTTCTTTGGATGTTATGGTAGTAATTTTTTTATAATGATCAGTGTTGTGAATGCCTAGATTATTATCCTTTTTGGGTTATTATACATCAAATGAGTAAATAAAACAATAATTTTCATAATTGGGTAAAGGTACTTAAATTTCATCACCCTAAGTAAAACAAGCTTTTGTAATTTTACTGTTCCATGTCACGTATCCAAGAATATCACTCGATCGTGATCCTGTAAATACTGATTCTGAACACATGACACTTGCTGTTTGAATTTAATTTCGAAAGAACCTGCTAAAAAAAAAAAACTTGCGATACAAAAATGAATTAAGATATTAAGTAGTATACTGTATTCTACTTATGATCATTATTCATTGTTATACTACAAGTGTTTTCACTAAGTTCAGGATCCTTTGTTGTACTTCATAAAAACAGCAAGAATCATGTACCACAGGTTCAAACCATCAGGATCACGGTATCAACTTGGATATGCGATACAGAACATTCGCCATTTTTTCTTCTTCAAGAACTCACTCTTCAGAGTTACCAGTTTACCAAAACAGTTGCTGCCTGAAACCCTGGTGTCAAGTTTGACATGCTGCGCCTAGGCATGCTGCACGGTTCCATAAACATCAGCAGCTTATAGCACCACAATTTTGAATCATCAGGACTGCATACGCTTTTTTCAGATTTTTTCTTTTTATTTCTTTCAGAAAGAAATTGTGTCCTGAGCCCATTTACTTTTGCTTTTACTTCTTCTACTCAGGTGTTGTCCAAACCTGTAATAAAATAAAACACATTTCAAGTGCAAAATGCGAAGACTGATTTAACTGAATTTCTGTATAATAAATGTGTAAATACTAAATAATAACACTTGTCAAAATATGTGCTAGATACGAAAGTAAAGTGTTAATTTAAATTCAACTAACAATCATTCATCATTGTTAAACCACAGGTTTTGATTATGTGCAGGATCGACTGAACAAAAATGAAATAAATAAATAATTTACTACAGGATCAATATTTGCAGGATCCAGCCATCAGGATCAAGGAATCAGTTTGTATACGCGATACGGAACTTTACCTACCTTCTACCCAGCACACGATTTTTAAGAAGATTAGAATCTTACCTTAGATACTTCTTGAGCAATGAACTCAAATGCTTCAGCTTTTTTATTCTTGTGATGACACTCAGCACTGCTGACTGCATACAAGCACGGTCGGCTTTCATACAAACGTATCAATTCAATTACTGCATTTCTTTCCCATGTAGTATTCACCCTTGCTGATATTTAAACTATTACACTGAGGAAACGGAAACAAAAGCGGCCGCTTTATTTTAGATATCTCTGATTGGCTGATCCCATCCAACATCCAACATATTTTAGAACCAGTCCTAAACGTAAAATATTTGAAGGAAACTCTAGACATTCAATCTCTCAAATAAACATGGCTGCGATAGTGACGTTTAACGTGACGTCACAACCGTCAAACATATTGGAAGGTGTTAAAAGCGAAAATTTGACAGTGTGACAGGGCCTTAAGCAATTTTTTTTGCTTCGAAGTGTGAGATATTTAAATCTATAATATGCAAACAAAAACAGGAAAATAGGGTACTCTTATCAACTGTAGGTCACTCGTACAATACATTAAAATCTTTAAGGTTTGCTATTATGAGGGATATAGTTAATGGGCAAAACTTTTTAAACCATTTCCAGTGCCACAATAAACAGCCATCAATTAAAACAAATAGATTATATATAATTAAATTTTTTACCCCTGTTTCTCTTTCTCCATGGCTACTAGTAATACTAGGAACTGTTATTACAATATTATTAAATAATAGGGAAAAATACACAAATTTGTTTTTACTCACCATCGATAGTCATGTCTGTACTTATCTTTGCCCACAGTTTTGCGACGACCTTCCTGTTGGCATGGGATGGGTTTCTTTTGTCCCACATTGTCCTTCCTTCGTATACTTCCGAGATGAGAATTTCATTGTTTAGTTCACTTTCCATAATGCAAAATTGCAACAGTAAATAATAAAACACTTCAAAACTGATTAAGAGTACTTGAAAACACGCCTACCAGTGTCAACCCAGTAAAGCAGGTGTAAGAGGCGCCCGCGCGGCAGGTAGCCTGCTTCCTTTGTGCGGGCTGCCATTTGAAAACATTACATTCCACAAGCTTGCCGGTCACTGGTCGAAGCAAGTTTGCGCTGGTAACGCTGGCACAGGTAACCCGCGTTCTATGTGCGGCACCCCTAAGGCATTAGGGATAAAACCATTTTCACCACCAGCAAAAAATAAAATAAAAAAGAGATGTTAAGTGCCAATTGTAGTTTTTGTTTTATTTTTCAAAATGGATTGCTGCACAGACGAATCCAATCACTTTCAAAATTTTTCTCACTCATTCAACTCGTACATCCGCCTGTCAAGAATTGCTCGCAGCGCGGGCGATGAGAATTAACGAAAAATAACATAGGTTAAGTCCTTCAGTAACATTTTAGTGTAAGTACACGAAATCAGTGCGGCCTGAAACGTGGCCGCACCCAGCGAAAATGAATTTCGCCAGACGCCGACGTCGGCATCCGCAATTTCTAGTTAAAAATGTCCAAACAGTTCCAAAACAACACATGATTAATTTACTCTCTTCGGCATGGCTCTAGCTACCGACGTTAAATTTATCCTCCTCAAAATTCCTACATATTTGGTGAGAAGCCACCGAACGCGCCCTCCTGGTGCAGCGATTGACAGACGACTGGTGAAGTCATGCCACCTTCTTCATCACGCAGGAAGGAGAAGTCACATGACCTCACACCCAATAACTGTACACAACATAAGCACTGAAAACCATTTTCCATACATATAGACAAGGACTTCCCATTCTCCGTCCCTTCTTAATTTTATCAAAAAGTCTGACCTTGGTTTCCCACACTCCGAAGAGATATCGTTTCTGTCTCTCTCTTGGTGAAAAATCACCGTTTCTATCTCACTCGCACTCATATACCTGTCCCTTTCTAATACATCCCACACCAAGTCCTGTTCTAGAACATTATGTAACAGCCCGTTCTGAATAAAAACGTAACATATCACTATAGTACCATATTAAAATCAAAATAAATATTGTAGGAAACATTCATACACAGTGTTAGACAAATATAATTAATAAACAAAGTTTAAAATCTTTCTTGAAAACCCTAAATAAGTGATTATCAAACAATTATGTAAAACGTTAATGAAAGTTAAACAGCAATCCTAATACAAATTACTTGACAAAATTAAACTTATTTAGAAAAAAAACCTGAAAATGTAGGCCAAAAAAAGCAAAAATAAGCAAAAATCCAGTACGACGTTTTATTTGTGAACAATTACATAAAAAATAGTAATGATATAAAATGTATTTAAAATACAAAGTACATTCTTAAAACACACAGCAAGTGCAAATATCAGCCCTTAAATACATAAAAACGGTAAAATATTCTTAGCGAGACTTTTTAAGAAATGTAAACACCCACCAACCATCTTTTACAAAACATATTAAAAATGATAAATAGAAATTAACGTCTGACTATAGAGGCAAAGGTGGATATTTGGGCCCCCACTTTGTTTTTCGAATATAATTTTTTTAATATTTTTACCTGAAATTAGTAAAAAAAATCTTCCTTGCATTGTTTACTATTGATTTTAAAGTGTTAGGACTTGTTTTTACACACACAAAAACTACTAAATTTTTTTACCAAAAGTCTGAATTTTTCAAAAAATTTTGTTGTACTGGTTTTCTCAATAAAAAAATCATTAATATATCACAAAAAAAAATCATTTATTACAGTTGTTATTTATTGTATTAATTTTTGAAATAGTATAAAAACACAAAGCGTTATAGTAGCTGCTTGGAAAGAGTTGTATATTGAAAGATATTTTGCTTCTCAAACACACAAACTATTAGATTAGGATGCAAACATATCAACTAATCTATGAACTAGTTAAAAACATAATTTTATAAAAACTTCTTTGTTTTTTAAATTGTTAATAACAAAATAAACCTAATTCAAAATCATCTGATCAGAAAAGTCTGTTTAAAAATGTTATATGAACATAGAAATTAAGATATCTTGACTGAACCATTAAAAAAAAACTTTACAGAAATCACAGATATACACATCTCTGTCAGCCCCAGCACAAAGTTTATGAGCCCACATTTCGCAAGTCATATGAATTGAATTGAAGATGTCTAGGCTGAGATGACGTCAGCATCCGAGTCCGAGGAGGACGAGATGACGTTGGAGCGGTGCCCACCCGCTGCGGTCCAGTGCTTACCAGGCATGACAGGCGGTGGCGGTGGAGGTGGCGGGGCTGCAAGAGACCGAGGGTCCACCACAATGGCGACCGGAGAGGCAGGAATTATGTCGCTGTCCATTTCCAGTTGGGACCAAATTTATTTGGCAGAAAATCGGGACCACATTATTGGGACCACAAAAAAGAATTGGGACCACACAACTCGAAAGGCGAGGCCAGGCCCAATCGATTGATCGAAAGTCTCCTAGTTTGTTTACATTTTGACAAGGTCACTAAAACACTGATTAAAATTAAAAGATGCAACGCTGACACTCACAAACGTTTGTGCAGGTGCACAAATGAATATAAATCACGAAAAACACCACTTCGACGGTGAACTTAAACCAGAAACACCGAAACGAGACAATAACAACTGGAGCGATCACACACACTACTGCCGAAATGCCGCCCATCGGCGCTGGCAGTATCACCGGACGGGGGACCGCTGCCGGGAGTACGTGGACCTTCGGGCGCGCTGCCGGGGGCTCATCACCGAATGGCTGGCGGCGGAGCAGGTCCGACACATCCAGTCACTGTCATTTCGTTCAGGTTCCATCTTCCGCCATGCACGGGGCCTTCGTTCCACCTCATCTGTCATTCCCGCCGCTGGACGGGGGACCGCGGGGTTTATGTGAGTCCCCTGCCCAGAAGGCGGAACTCCTGGCGGGCTTCTTCCATTCATCTTTTACCCCCACTCTCCCGCCAGGGGTCACGTCACTCCTCCCGGTCCACTATACCCCGCCTCCCCCTCTGCGACCCGGTGATATTCCATTGACCACCCCAGGGGAAGTGTACCGTGTCACCTCTCATCTCAAACTTCGCTCTGCCCCTGGGCCCGACCAAGTCCATCCGCGGCTGGTCTTCTCCCTTTCCCGGAAGGCCACCGTGTTTCTCACCAAAATCATTAATGGCATCCTCCTCACAGGTCACTTCCCTACTTCGTGGCAGACAGCGACCATTGTGCCCATTCCGAAGTCGCGTGCAGATGCTCATCAGCCTCCTGTCAGTCCTCTCTAAAGTGGCCGAGAGAATCATCCTCCGCAGGTTGGAACTTCATCTCACCCCTCTCGGTCCCCTTCCTGCATTTCAGTGTCGGGGGGCCACCCGCTGGCCTTGCTTTCCCCTTTGGTTGCAGACGTTGACCCCCCATTTCAAGCCATCGGGGCAGCGAGGCCACATCCGGGCCTTTCTCCTGGCGACCCCCGGGCCCCACCCGACCCAGTGCCCAGCCGTCCCGCTGCCGGGGTGGTTGAGGCGCCACCGGTGTCTTCGTGCGCCACCTCTGCGGCTCCGCGCACCCCAGTGGTGCCCCCGGCTGGTCCTGCCTCTACCGAACCACGCGCCAAGCGTATCCCACCCATCGTTGTGGCCACCCGCCTCACCGCCGATGCACTGCGGAGCTCATGGAGTATTTCCGCACCCATGGGATCCAGTGCCATACTTTCCCGGTGGCAGGCCGCGCCAAACTAAAGTTTTAGTCCTGGCTGGTCTGCCCCCCACCGGCGCGGAGGCATCGGTTTGGGAGGAGCTGGCTGAGGAGGGCATCCGCCCGGACTCCCTTCGTCGCCTGACGCCAGACTGGGCGGCGGGCCGCGGTGGCATCCGATTCCTCTTTGTCTTTCCGGATGCCGCCCAGCTGGCGAAGGCCCGAGCCCTACGTCACCTTTTTGGGCTCCGGATTCAGTGGGAGGAGTTTCGGGGTGGATCCCGCCCCCTCCAATGCCACAACTGCCAGCGGTGGGGGCACCGGGTGGAGGACTGCGGCCACAAGTTCCGCTGCCTCCGCTGCGTCCGGCAGCATGCCCACGGCGCCTGCCCGAAGACCCCAGAGGAGCCGCCTCGCTGCGTCAACTGTGAGGGGCAGCATCCGGCCAACGCCCGCACCTGCCCCTCCTACTTGAAGTTCCTCGAGCAGCAGCTGCGGCGGAAGGGACCTTCACCGCAGCAGCTGCCACGGCTCCAACCACCACGCCACCACCTCCAGGACGTCACTTCCTCCCGGCCATCCATGGCTGCAGTACCTCCGGATGACTTTCCGTCCTTGCACCCTCTGACCACGTTCCATCCTCAGGGGACGCACTCCTATGCGACATCTATTACCGGCCCTCCGCTGTTTCTGGGGCCCATTCCTTTTGCGGCACAGCTTCCACCTGCCCCTCAGGCCCCCTTAGCCACGCAAGGGCCCCACCCCGTCCCTCTCCTTCCGGTCACCCCACCTGTGGTCTGGTCCTCGCATCGGCCACCGGGACGGGGTGACGGGTCTGCATCGGTCCCCATGGCCTTTGAACCGGCTACCGCCCCCCTTCCCCCTCTTCCCGTGAGGGGCCCGTCTGCTGCCCACTCCCAGGGGCTGCCCTCGGGTTCGAGACTGTCTGCCACCCGCCCGGTGGGGCCCCGGTCCCCGGGTCGGCTTGACCCGCCCTCCGAGGGCAACCCCCCCCACTGGCTGCCTCTTCACGGCCCTCCCTCCAACTGCCTCATTCTGTCCTTCCCTCTCACCCACCTTCCCCACTCCAGGACCTGCCCCATTTTCCCCCCACGGTAGGTCTCGCTGGGCCGCAGCAGCCTCCACTTCCACTCGAACTACCGCCTTGTCCGCCTCCTCCCGCTTACCCCGCCCACTCTTCGGCCGGTGCGGCCTTCCTTCCGTCTGCTCCCCTCTCCTCATATTCCCACATCCCCTTCTCGGCCTTCTTTGAGACTTACAACTGGCTACAGCACCTCCGTCTCCTCCCGTGGTTGCAGCTGTTTGCCACGGGCATCTACCACATCTCCCAAGCCTCTTCCCCTCTCCTTCAGGCGGAAATATTTTTCCGCACCGTCCTAGCCTTTTTGCAGGGTGTGTTCTCCACCCCCCCTTAAACTTGTCCTCTGGAACGCCCATGGCGTTCGTTCCAAGCAGGCTGATTTCTTCCATTTCCTACATGCCCACCATCCTGACATAGTCTGCCTGACCGAGACTTGGCTGAAGCCCCAGCATCCTTTCTCCCCACCTGGGTACACCACCATCCGTCGGGATAGGGACACGCGGGGGGGCGGGGTTGCCCTCATCCGCGAATCCCTTCCCTATCACCCGCGTGCGCTCCCACCGTCTCTTAATATGGAGGCAGTGGCTGCCCGCCTCCGCCTCGTCCCACACCCCCTCACTGTGTGCTCGGTCTACTTGCCCGAGCACGGCCCATTCCCTGCCCGCGACCTCTGGGCGTTATTCCGCTTGGATGCCCGGGTGGTGGTGGGGGGGGACTTCAATTGCCGGCATCGCGACTGAGGCTGCTTGTCCATGAGCAATCGGGGCATTCAGCTCCTTCGCATCGTCCAGGGTTCCCCGGCGCTCTCCCTTCACTCACCCCCATCTTTCACGTTTATTCCGTGTCACATCCGGCAACGGCCGAGTGTCCTCGACTTGGTTATCACGGTGGGCCCGGTTGCCATGTCGGGGCTCTCGGCTCGTGCCGAGCTCACTTCCGATCATACACCAGTCATCGGTTTCGTGCGTGCGGCTTCCCGCCCTCCTCCTATGTCCCCCACTTCCTTCGATTTCGCTCGTGCCGACTGGGCCGCCTATCGGGCGCATCTGGACGGCACACTCAACCTTCATTTCCACATCTCCTCCCGGCAGCAGTTGGACGAGCACGTGTCCATCCTCACGGACTCGATCCTGGCTGCAGCACGAGCCTCCATTCCCTGTCGTCGCCCGCTCCTGCGGGGCGTGCCCTTCCCGCAAGTCATATACTGTACCCACAGTTAACCGCTACAGTCGTTAGAAAAGTCCTGTTCACAGAAAAGACAGACTGCATCTTCATCGTCAGGGGCAAAATTTCCTACTTCAGCTTCCATGACAGATTCTCCTGAGTCGAAACCATCTTCTTGGTTTTCTTCATCTGATGATTCTACAAAACACAACCTCCTTTTTAACCATTTTTTTGCCTTTGGTTTTGTATTGACAGTTTCTTTTCCTGTGTTTTTCTTCTTTGTCGCGGCTTCATTAGCTGTTGTTAATTTTTAATTCCTTTTTTGCTCTGCACCTTCTAATGCAAGTTTATAAGGTGATGATGTAATTACTGCAAATTTTCATAGTTTTCGGGCCTTTGTTTGTCATTTTCTTTTTTGGTCGTGGAATAAGCAGGATGTCTTGAGGTGATACATGACCAGAACGCATCGAAGAAGGGCCAGCTTCTACTAAGTCTTTCGCAGATGGAGTTAGGTTCCTAGCAGCAGGCCCGGAAGTGGATGTAGCAATGGCAGCCGTAGAAGATCTAGAAGTAGACTGTTGTGTTTTTTTGTGGGTTGTTCGCCCTTTACACAGGGCCCATATAACCAGCACTGTAAGTGGCTCATATATTCACCTTAGCTATCTTGGAAAATAAAATTTTGCTACGAGTTTATTTACCAATGTTATGACAATACCTGATGTGATACGGAATCCTTAGAACATACTAAACACACACCTTACTATGTTTTTACTGAATACAACAAAGAAGCTACGATAGCAATGATGTCAACACTTACCTTTCAAAGTTTCGCGCTTGAACAAAAATTTCACAGCCTCACGCAACACTAACCATGACAGGTACTACACTGGCGTGCTCACTAGTGCTGTTTGGCTTCATGCTTTAGTAGTTCCAGCGTTCACTGCTAGAATTCGTGGCCTGTAAGTATAGATATAGTGGGGGCCCAAATAACAACCCCTGGCCCAAATATCCACCTTTGCCTCTACTATCTTAAAATGTAAACACAGCTTAAAACATAGACTTAATAAGAAATATTTAGCTAGGAGGGAAGGGGTCTTGCAACGTTACAAGATATACACTGAAATTTTTTTACTACCTATAAGGTAAATATATTAGTAGTCAACCTAAGGACAGTTTAAAAAAATAATTATATACCTAACTTCGTAGGTGTATTACTGCCGCCTGAATGTTTGTGTTTAATTTCAAATTAACTTTACAATGCTATCAAACACTTTTTGTTAAAACAAGCTATTTTCGTACACTTATAATTTTGGAAAAAGTGTTGTTTTGAGCCGGTATTCGTCATGCTCATCACATGTTTGTGCCAGTAGTCATGTGTGATTTAGCTGCTTTAGTTTCCATTCATGGACACAGGATGATAGCATTCTGTTAGTTAGGTTTTAAACCTCCATTTGGCATTATACCAACTATTGCGTACTAACATTGGAAAATATAACCACAGCATAGAAGGCAATTTATACATAAGGTACATGTGCCATAGGATCAATATTTACAGGATCATGACCTCAGGATCGAGGGATAAACTTGGATACGGGATACGAAACAATTACCATATTTGTAATATAAAACCCCGCTTAATACTCAAACGGGTATACAACTTACCAGTTGATCAACAGTTTCTTTAGTGTGTCAATAGTTGGGATCTTGGGCACACTCCATGTACTGGTATTTCTCCTCTGTGTATGGTGAGCCGAAGAAATCAATGGAAGGGACATTAGCTAACTTTCCCTGCTTGTACTGAAACTAAATTTTTGGATCATCTGTAAAAGAGTAGAGCAGTAAAATAGTAGAAATTGGTTGACAATTTGTTGTAGTGCAAGGGAAACAAAAACAAGTCGAGTTTGAGAATTTGCAGGAGGCATTGTCTTGACTATGCCAGCTATGCTTGGAAGTAATTTTGGGAAACAAAAATCATGATTATTGACCAGCCCATTAACAAGAAACAGAAATTGAATTTTAGAAGGAAAGAAACTTTGAAGTGCAAACAGACCCCTCCTGGAAAATCCATTTGCCACATTTCACAAAACTCTCAACTCTCAACTCTCTTTTTATTAATATGTAAATATATTTATTAAACTGGTGTTAATTAAAATAATCTTTAACTGCTGTGGAATGACTAGGGAGGTTTGAGACAAAACTAAAATTTAATTTAATTTTGGGCTGTGTAATTTACATATTAGTTTAAATTTATTTGTACATTTAGTATACAGACATGATCACTTTCTGGAATTTTGTTAGCGTCATGATGCATCAAATTTTTTTTACAAAAGTAAATTATTTGTTAGAGTGCAAATTGTCTCAAAACTCCCTTTGCTAGGGAGGTCTGAGACACAGCCTGGGAGGTTTGAGACGTTAACTTTAATATATTTGTTTGTGTAGGTACATAATAATGGTTGTTGCATGTACAGCCCAATACACTTTATGATGTAATATTAATTGCATGTAACTTACTACCGTATTATAGAGCCATTGACAATTAAAATTTGCAATATAAAATGAGCTAATCACTTTTGACAATTCTTAGCCCATTCTCTGAGTTCCTCCTGTTGGCATAGGAGGAGGTAGCTTAAAGACAATGTCAGCAAATGAAATTATTGCATCATCAAGATTATAGGGGTAGACAAAGTGATCTCTTTTTCGTCGCAAAAAACTAACACCAAATTCATTACCCGCTGGAAAACTTTCTGTGACACGTGCAATGTAATGCACAGTAGGCCTACTTTTGCTTGTGGTAAATTTTACTAAGATAAAGTCACCAATCGAAACATCACAAAATGTTTTCAAGCAAAGTCCACTATAGTCATCCTCAGACTCAGATATAGAGATGTCTGTGTCATTTGTTTTAGCATCACTCATATAACTTGAATCATCACTAGTATCTTCATCAACATTGTCTTTGTTACTTGCAATTTTTTTCTTTTTTACTGTTGGATCAAATAATGTCTTGTTTGCAGCAGCATGTTTCCGTTGTTGGCGAGCCATCAGTTCTGCCTCAATTTGTGTTTTAATTGGTGTGTCTGTTAATACTCTTGTACTCGCAGGTTTTCTACCCAAAGTCTTTTTTCTTGCAGCTGCTTTGGGTAATGGACACACATCTTCTGGAGAAAGATGTTTTTTGGATCCAGTTACAAGAATCTGATTACCATTCTTACCAGGTGTGTTTTCTTGCGATGATGTGGATGGCACAGCATTTAGATTCACTTCAGATGTTGAAGGTCCATCAAGAAGCATCTGATCTTTCCCAATGCCAGAGGTTTTGCCTTGCGAATCTGGAAGTGGTCGATTTGTCACATCAGAGCATAGGAAATCTTCATCTGAGAATATATCAGGGTTGAAAGGTGAAATTCCTGTGTCTTTAAATCCTGATACTATATTCTTTGGCGTGAAACTAAGTGGGAATGAATTTCCAACTAATGCAGCTATCTCGTAATTGGAAATAGTCTTTCCTGGATTCGATGTAAGCCACGAATCTGCTGCTCTATTGTAGAAAGCCTTAAATGAATAAAATACTGACTTATCCAGAGGCTGCAGCTTGTGGCTTGTATGTGGAGGCAGAGTCAACAATATAATACCATTGTCTTTTGCAGTTTTAAGTGAGTCAATGGTAATATGGCTGTCGTGGTTGTCCATTAAGAGCAGCACTTTGCTCTCTTTTGAGCAACCAGAGAACTTGATGAAATGGTTGAGGAAGAGCACAAAATTTTCCCCGGTCATCCATCCTGAGGTGTGAGCTGCCCCTGAACTGCCAGGAGCCCCAGATAGCATGTGTTCTTTGAAGTGCACTCGTAGGAAGATGAAAAACGGTGGAACACTGTTACCTGTAGCATTCATACCACAACAAACTGTCACCAAAGAACCTCTCTCAGCTGAAGTTGCTTTTCCTACTTGTTTGCACCCTTTCTGTGCAATTACTTTTGGTGGCCTGTGAACTGTTGAAACCCCAGTTTCATCTATGTTCCAAATTTGATGTGGCTCAATCTTCTCTCGTTTCAAAATTTTCTCTAGGTTGGTAAAGAAGTCAACCACATTTTTTCGGTTAAAACTTGTGGCACGTGACAGACTGGTTGATTCAGCAGATCGTAACGAGAGACTTGGGTGACGATGCATGAAACCTAAATACCAATCATATCCTGCTATCTTGTTTTCTTCCCATGTGACAGTCATTCTGTTTTTGTTTGCAGCTCCATACTGAAAAGCTAATTTACGAGTAGCTAGAACTGAAAGTCCATAGTGCATTTTTGAAGAAATGAGAATATACTCCTGTAGAAGGTTTTCTTCTTCGTCGGTAAAAACTTGTGAACATTTTCGGTTTGGTGTAAAAGACTGTTCTTCACCACCAGTACGAGCTTTCTTGACATAACGAGCAAGAGTTTGTTTGTCAATACCAAATTTTTTTGCGATTGGCCGGAGTTTCCCTGTTGAGATGCATTCTTCTGCTGCAGCCTTCATCACATCTCCTGGTGTTGTCTCACGCCCTGTCTTTTTCTTCCAATGCAGCAGCATTCTTAACTGTAACAACATTACCACTTTCCTTAATAACAATCCTCAAAATTGTCTGGAGAAAACCTTAAATAAAAAATACTAAGTTGAACTAAAAAATACTATTTATGCCCCACTACATATCATTAGTGGATATTAACAACAATTTTTTAAATACTCTATCCAGTAGTTTGTATGGAATAACATTTCAGTAAGAAAGACCTTGGGCTGACACCATATAAAAATTTTAAAGAGAATAGCAAATAAACATTTCTGCCTAGGGAGGAATCAGACGTCTCAGAACTCCCCTATAGCATTTGTCTCAAACCTCCCTATTGCGCCATTTTGTGAAAAAATCTTATGCATGCTAGTGTATTATAAATTACACATAACATATCATAAATGTAGCTAATAATATAAGTTATATGGCAGGCATTATACATTATTTGGTCATTTGTTTAATGACTTTCAAATTAACAAATAATAAACACCAATAAATTTACTTACCGAACTCTAAAACTGCAACATGTAAAAACTAACCTCGTGCTTCTTCACTTCACTTCACTTCTGTACCATAGATGACTGACTATAAATGCCATCCTATGACAAAAATTAGAAGCCAAGAGCTACCAACATTTAAAAGTTAAAGCTACCGTCTCAAAACTCCCTTGTCTCATACCTCCCTAGTCTCCCCTACTGTTCCGGACACAGTAGGAATGACCTAATTTTATTAAGACATTTGTAAATTTTTTAAAGGCACCTTCAGAGTCCACATACCCAACGATGTTATTAGGTTCATTTTCAAAACGTTTTGTAAACAATTTTGCTAATTCACTATCACTATCTTCGTGGGCCATGTTTTCACTCAATTTCATTTTTCCCGCGAAAAAATAAAACAAATCGCGAAGGTGGCCGAAGGTGATTTATTCGGGCGTGTTAGGGCAGTGACCAAACTTTATGTGCATCTTAGGTCTCCCTCTCAGTAGGATGGCATCATGATAAATTTTTTCGGTTTTAACATTTTCATATTGCTGCATTTTATATTTCAGAAAATTGTCAAATTCTTTCCATTTTACATTTTTGCAGCCAAATTGCGTGCTCTCAGGTAGTTCATATGCCTGGTATTTCTTTTCAATTATGTTGAAAATGATCAGTCTGTGTTCGCTTGTTATATCATCCAAAACATTCCAGTCTCTGATGTGATCTTTCATTTTTAAGTCTGAAGCAGTGATATCGATATTAGACTCTCTCTCTTTGGCGGGCGAGACTTATGTGGCTAGGAAACCTGGTTCGTTTGCGATCTATAGATAATTTGCCACAATGAATTGTATTACCATTAATCCTTTGGTGTCTGTCATGGGATAACCCCCACATATCTGACTTTGCATTCACATCACTGCCTATTATAGTTCTTTCCTTCTTTGTGAGTTTTAAAATTTCGTCTCAGTGATTTATATGTATTTCGGTATCATCGGAGAACTGGAAAGAAGAAGATATTAAAAACATTCTCCAACATTGCATTTCAATGCTCAAGCACACATGGTGTTCACTGCACACTATCATTTTGAGCACTGTTATAACAGGGTTTCTTACCCAAATTGCATCTTTGGGTTTACTTAATGATATAGGATAAAGTAAGGTAATTTCGTGATTAAATTAATATTTCGCTAATACATTTAGTTTTATTCAATAACTACTGTCTTTCTTTTATCATAGGTTTACTTTTGGGTAACAATAACAATATCAGCATCATTTAACATTATGTACATTTTTTTAACAAAAAATATTTTAAATTTTTGATAGTTTGCAGGTAATTTTGTGATATGGGTATCTTATTTCGTGATAAGTGTTAGGTAATTTCGTGAGTACAATAACAATACAAATTTTTTCAAACACACTAAATGCACAAACAACTAACTCATATTTTTCTTTTAAAATGCATTCTTATTGTTCTATTCTTCATTTCATCATAAAAAGTATTCAAATAAACTTCGAATAAAAATTTAATTTATCCCTTTTTTCGATGCTTTCCTCACTCAACTCACTCTCAGCATTAGCACAGTTGTCACATATGAAAAATAGTTCTCCAGAATCAGCAGGTTGACACTCTTCATGGTAAGGCATCAAGCAATAAGAGAATTATACCCATTTAGCACCATGTTTTACTTTAACATCTTCGTAATAACTATTCCTGCACATGCCAAAGAACCAATCCTCATCAACTATTGGAACATCCTTTGCTTTCAACGTTTTGATGTTGACATGGTCGCAGGATTTGATGTTGGTAGGGCAAACTTTGAATTTGAAGTGGCAGCTTTCAATGATGGGGATTTTATTGACCCCAAGGTGGAAATTTCTCCTACTGGACGTCTTGTACCACTCATATCCGTGTAAATGAGTATGTTCCCACTTACACTTATAATTACCCAATATTACTTTACAATCCCCTTTCGACTATTACACCATTCTTGTAAGCAAGGCTTATTAACAGTAGGTTTACAAGGATAATTTTCTTTGTCCCAGTGATTTGGCAAATTCATGTAGAAGCAGTATCTCAAACGTTTTAGGTTTTGGGTGCAGGGTCACGTTGCTTTTTGTTTTTAAACCACTTCAATCCACATGGCATCCCGGGATCATTCTCACTTGTCGATGTCCTCTTCTGGTCTGTCTATTCACTGGAATGTTAGCATTTAATGTTAGTACACGGTTTATGGCTATGTCATAATATGTTCTGCGGTTTCTACAAACTACACCCTCCTCACCACCCACTGACAAATAATCCCAAAGATTCCTTATTGCATTTTGTTTATTAATATCATTCTCATAAAATACATTACATTGCATTAAAATATTATGCATCCAGTACAAAGGATAACCATAAAAAAACACAACACAGTAACTCGTATCTTTATAAGCCATGTATGAACACAAAATTGTCTCTTTTATATAAACGAGGTATCCGATGATTACCAACGTCTTCAACAAATTCATTCCAAGGTTCCATCACCTGGGATCACAAAAAGAGAAAACATAATACATTCTACATTTAAATTCTAATGTTTTAGTTTTATAAAAATTCTTAAAACTACTATAATCACCAAATACAACATCAGGACATATATACAAACTAATATTTACACCAATCTGACCTTTACAATACTTGACAATGCTAACCCAACTCTCATTTCTAGTTTGTAATAATTTACAGAATTCCTTGGAATATGATTTACTCTTGGGATACCACACAGACTTTAATTTTCATTCCCTGTCACATTTACTTCCTACTCAACCGTATGTCATTATTTAATAACTCATAATAATCACTACCTAATTTATTATAATGCAAATTCATTGTATTTATTTTATTTATTGGATCTAAAGTATGTTTATCAGTATATGCCATTTCTATGGCATGTCCATCTTTAACAATTTTATGAGGAAATTTCCAAATAATAGAGGGATCTACTTGAGCTTTCGACTCTTCTTTAACTTCTATATGCTTACTTGGATCACGCTGATACTGACTTACATTATATTTGAAATCAGACAAATACATTACATTTCTCGACAATACAGACCGATTCCAAGATTTAGCAAATTCATGCAAATTTGTTCTTAAATTTGAAGAATCATAACATTACCTAATATCTACAAATATTACCTAATATCTACTAATGTAGTATTTTTATTATTTTCTCCACAACCTGTCTGCCAAAACAAATCTATACCTAACGAAGTTCTTAATATATATTTTCCATGCTTCTGTACTGTACATAAACAATTAACATAACACGATCCTGGGCCTGCTGTTCTAATGGCACGGGAGCCGCGCATCCTCATCATCCCATATCTGCAACAAGGTAGGCGACGGCGGGCTCTGAACCTGCTACGAACTATCCTCCTCCTCCTCCTCGTCTGACGAAATAGTGATAGTTTCCTCCGGTGTCCTAAGAACCCCCGGCTTAACCAACGTGTAGCGTATCGAGCGCCAAAACGGAGTAGCGGCTTGTACCACCTGTACTCGTGAAAGAAAAGAACTATTGTTTGGCGGTGGATCATTTGATACAAATATATTAGGCCTATTCCACATTATCATTTTACCTTCCCTACATTTAACTGATATACATGTCTTACTACGCTCCATTAAACGCTTCAAAACACCTAAGCCATGCTTTTCAAACTCGAACTCCTCAAATACTTTTTCGTCATAGTTGTCGTTTAAATCACCGAAAGCAAATTGACCCACATCTGGATCGAATACGTTACTTGTATGTGTCAAATTATTAACACATGTACTCTTTCCCATATTGGTCTCACTGTATAAATACAACTGCTTTTTCTTATGAGTTTGACCATTAACAACCCAATCGTTATACCTGGAACTATATAAGACCACAAAGGCATTAATAGCATATATTGTTCAGTTATATCCTTGGTGAAATCTGGACTGTAGAAATCATTTTTCTCCCCAAAAGTATGTGATTTATTTTTTTCCAAAACAATTTCATAAATGTCCAAAAACTCTTTAAAAAATGGACTACTCTCACAAAGGTTTCCAGAAACATCCAAATGTTCATTGCTACAACTTTGATCAACATTATTTTCAATGTCCTAGTCATCTGCTAGCTTCTTCATTGAAACATTATCAGAGATTTCCTCAAGTGCACGCAAGCAGTTATCTACCTCTGGAGTTTTATAAGGATTTGTGAGGATAATTACAAGAAGACGAAAAAATTTTTTTTTGGTCATTTAGAGAATTTGAAACTAGAAGCATGCTTATCCCCTTCAAAGCAAAATGTCTGGCCTGCCGGGAAACACCATACTTAGTAAGTCTTCTGGACATGATGGAATAAAGTGGCTACAGCATATGTGTAAAGTCACAACTGAGGACAACCCAACATCATTTTCTGTTTTGCAAGCTGCATACATGACTTTTAAATAACTTAAGATTGTCATTTCATTCCAAGCTAAAATAACTGTGACATGCCCGTTGGTTCGCCAGACCAAGTCTCTAGGGGAAGATCCCAGTATCATATTTGCCACATGCACCCATTGCATGCTTCAGGCTTTAGACCACAGGCGGGTCGATATTTAACGTCTATTATTGCCGGACGGGTTTACAGTTTTCCTTCTTATCGCCGATCATGCTAGGTGATGCTGGCATTCCACAGGTTCACCGCGGAGAGTTTGGCTGCGCAGACCACACGCTCGGGGTTCATGAATAGAAAATGTTGGATTGCCTTTGTCAATGCAAAACTGAAATCTGTTACTACGTTATTTACAATAGGCCATTTAGGTAACTTTTTCTGAGCACTATGCTCGAACTTCAGTAAATAATTGGTCAGAGCAGCTGCAGAGTGACTACATGAAATGAACTCAACAACAGGTAAAATAATGCCACTAATATTAACAGCACCAGCATAATAGTAAATGCAAGATTCTGCATCTGTGGTATTTCTGATTACAGAACCAGTTGCATCTAAGTACAAAACATTTATCTCATTTGAATACATTTTCAATATATTAAATTGTTCCATCGAAAACATAATCTAAATGAAATTTGGCAAGACCCTCGCACCTGATTTTTTTTCTACATTCAAACTTTTCACATTTTGCATGTTTCCCATATTGAATATCTGCTCATCCATTTCTTTGATTGTTTTATACCAGAACGTGGTTGGTCGCTCATCTATTAATTTGTCCTGCCACTCCTTTCTATTCGAAGATCTAACTTGCCATTTTCTTTTGTGAATATGCCTGTCCTGTACTTTTTTACCCCTCACATTTATGAAATATGTACCATGAGTAGGATTGGATATGTCAATTCAATACATGTTTTCACATCCTGGATCTTGACAGTAAGCCTACTCTACATCATTTCGATTCTATCTAATTTGGAATCCACTCAACTTGTAAACGCACATGATTTTCAATTGTTTTAGCAAGGCCTTCTAGAGCAAACAGTTTATTTTGTTTTTATCAAAAGGTGATAGTTGAACATTTAGATGGAGTTTGGGAATATCAGAACTAACAAAAGTGCACTTTCCAAAATGTACTGGGAAATATTTCATACTCTTATCCCTCAATTTGAAAACTACTGGCTTTCCTTTGCTACCTAAAGTTATTTCACACTTACCATTGCGATCATTTTCAGAGAAATCAATTTCTTCAAAAGTTGGTGCAATACTAACATCAAGACCTTGCTGGTTAACACAATTTCTGGAAGTACTGACATCATTGTTTGTAACATAAGGATTAATGTCACACTGAACTGATCTTTCTACGTAAATTGGTAAATTTATATTCTGTGAGTTACTAGCATTATCAGAATTACAGTGACTGACTTGGAATGGTTCATGATCACCTAATGATGCCAGTATCTGTTTCAGTAACTGAATCACTTTCGCAGCCATCAACAATGGAATGCAATGTAACTCCATTGTTAGGTTTCATTACACTTGTTACCATCATTGCATTTGTCTTTATGTACGCAATCAAAAGGGTTCTCGTATCCAATGGAAGTGATAGGAACAGCGACATGTTCGCTTTTAGTAACTGAGGAGAAAGATTGGTTTTCTTTTGTCAGGTCACTTACATCGGCTGGAGAAACCTGTGGTAACTGTTCTAAGTTATCTGTAATGTGATCTGTGCTAGCTGAACATTAATCATTTAATGTGACAGCACAATTGTCCGTAAGGATGTGTTCCAAGAAAAATTCACTGTTAGACACCGAATTATCACTATTGGCATCACAAGTCACTCTACAATTTTACCAAATGTCACCTACACTTTCGTGAATATTATGAAAGTTTTTTTTCCATCGCTGGTAAAGTTAACCATCATTTTTCCTTGTGCTAGGAATACCTAGCTCTATGCAAACATCCCTCCAAAGAGACTTACTCTTGCAAGGTGCTCTGTCAACATCTAAGATGGAAGAACTGTGTTTAGCTTTGGAAGCAGCAATTATGTTGTAACTGCTATCACTATACATAGTATGAATTGAAAACCGTCTCACGTTGTCGACAATTTCTATAGATTTATTTGTCAGCTTTACAGTGATGTTAATTATTATTAATATGCTTCACTTGTGACAAATTTAATCATAGAATATTTTTGATTTAAAATCATCTACAATTACTGAATTGTTTTAGTAGACAGAGATTTATTATAATAGTTGGGCGCCTTTAAAAAAATTATTTCGTAATACCAAAATACTAAATATTTTTATAATATCTGACCTGTTTCGTTTACGGGCGGGCATCTACGTGAACGTCGCACATTACATTTTATTACAACATTATTTCACGTATTATCTTAGTGACTTCATTATGTATTTTGATATGACTCTTTACCTTAACATATTAATGAATCCTGCAGTCACGGTGTATTACAAAATAAAAGAATGGTTTTATCTAATAATATAACTTCCGAAATCAATTTAAATTTTTAAATTTTTAATTATATTTCTATTCAAGAATCGTACATTCAAGACAAATAAATAATGATCAAGTTAGTGGGTCGGCTATGCTTCTCTGCTCTCTGGAAGAAAAAAAATTTCAGCCAGTTACATACCAGACAACTTCTAAATGGATTTTACAGGAAATTTATACAAAGTTTAATGATCGTGTGTAAAAAAATCATTTCAACATTTATAGACAGAGGGCATTGTACACATATATTTGGTGGTAAAAAATGCTTCATGTTTCTACTATCATTAAAACATTTTTAGAGTAGCATCATTCCAGTTGTAATTTATTTCGAGAATAAATAATTTTTTTTACATATATGCCTTTGCCATATCAATTAACATAATATCTCTTGAGTATAGTCTTTTACATGATAATTTTAAATTTAAATATATATTTATTTATATTTCTTTAGCAAGGGCCCTGCTATCACACAAGGTATTTAACGAAACATTTTGATACTTTTTTTTTTATAAAATATCATTAGGGATGGTGATTTTTCGTTTACGCTAAATAGATGCGAAAATATGCTAAATTATATTTTTTCCTTTATAAAAAGAGAAATCTAGACTATTCCGCGATAAATGTGAAATCAAGGTAAAAAACGTAGATTCGTCTTCACTCTACACAATTTATTTACCGATTGTATTTCGTTTCAGTTCAGTATCAAAAGAAACCATCATTTTATGGCGTATTCAGCACAAGTATCTTATTGTCACGTCATTCATAACAACTACTGTTCGTAAATATTGAATGAAGAATAGCCATCCGTGCCTCGCGATTATAAACAAAGCAAAGAACAACTAGCGGAAGATTGTCCGTCATCTTGCAGAGTACAAGTTTTTAGGCCACCATATTGCGACGTCTCTGCTTCACCGCGCTAACAATTGTAAGTTCCATTTTCTGGCTGTGTTTCACGTGAAAGCCGCGTTCTTGTGTAGTCTGTGGAAGGTGGTGAGTTTACAAATACGTGCATACTCGTGAATGTGTTGTATACTGCTATTTCTCATGGTAAAAATGGAGCGAAATGTCATTTCCATTCGCAATCGCATAAATGAATACAAAAGTAAACAGTTCTACGAAAGTGATATGAAAATTTTAATGTGCAATTTATGTAATTGCCGTCTGGAGTGGAATATAAGATGTACCTACTTGAAAAACAAATTAAATCTGGGGAAATCAGGCTGCAAAAAAAAGATTCACCCAGAAGTCGGATGAAGAAATAAAGTCTGTAAAATGGCAAGAAACGGTTTCTGGCATGATCTAAAACCAAAATAAGGCGAAAATTGAAAAATTTGAAAAAAACGAGTTTCAATTGAAAGGCGAATCTTTTATAGGATTTCGAAAACAGGATGATAAGTGGATTCAGGATATTGAAAGAAGTAAAAGAGAATGGGACCACAGTGTATATCAGATGCGTGCTTAAAAGGAGGACTTAAC
This sequence comes from Bacillus rossius redtenbacheri, assembly GCF_032445375.1. Lineage (NCBI taxonomy): Eukaryota > Metazoa > Arthropoda > Insecta > Phasmatodea > Bacillidae > Bacillus > Bacillus rossius. Next base: position 11,303,404 of record NC_086338.1, on the reverse strand, counting down.
TGCCGGGATATATCAGAAGAAGATAGAAAGGAAAATTTTGAATGTTTTTGGACTGAAATGGATTGGGACAGCAAAAAAGTTTTTGTAAAATCAATGGTTGATGTCATACCACCAAAGCGTAGACAAAAGGGCAATTCTTCCACAAATTCTAGAAAAGGATCGACACAGAAATATCACTTGAAAGTAAAGGGACAACGAATTTGAGTCTGTCACATTTTGTTCCTCAATTCTTTGGGGATAAAGGAATGGACAGTGCGTTATTGGCTTGATCCAAATGCCCATAAAGGTAATGATGCCCTAGCTGTACCTGCTTCATATGCAAGTAATATTACCACAACCAATGATGAAAGTGGTTCGCTTCCTAAAAGACGTCGTGCTACAGCTACTTCAAAACACCAAAATGTAATAGATTGTATTGAAGTCTTGCCAAAATTACCATCGCATTATTGCCGAAAATCAACTTCAAAGCTGTACCTTGAACCAAAAGTACACAGCATAAGTCATTTATACAAATTATACAAAGATTATTATGAGGAACGAGAGCAAAATACAGAAATTGTGAGTAAGAGTACATTTGATATAGTTTTCGAAAAAATGAACATTGGAATATTTCAGCCAAAGAAAGATGTGTGTGATACTTGTAGTAAGTACAAAGTTGGTAATTTAACCATAGAAGCTTATGAGAAACATGTTAAAGAAAAAGAAAAAGCCCGTGAGATGAAGACCAAAGACAAAAATAGATCAATGAAGAGAGAGTGTTATGTATTCACTGTCGATTTGCAATCGGTTAAACTGGTCCCGTATTTCCGAACTAGTAGCGTGTACTATAAAACAAAATTGTGTGTTTACAATTACACAGTGTACAACTTAGCTGATAACACGGCAAGATGCTACTGGTTTACAGAAGTGGATACCGATCTAACTGCATCTACATTTGCTAGTTGCCTAGTAGACATTCTATCTGAAAATATTCACGAAAACCCACTACCAATTATTGTTTATTTAGATGGATGCACATATCAGAACAGAAATGCAATCATTGCAAATGCGCTCCTTGATATGTCAATAAAGACGAACGTGGTAATCGAGCAAAAGTTTCTCATAAAAGGCCATACGCAAATGGAGTGCAACTCTGTGCACAGTTGTATTGAAAGAAAATTAAGAAACAGAGAAATTTATCTACCCAGCCAGTACGCACAAATGGCTTCTGAAGCAAGATCCCAGCCATTTCCCTACGAACAGAAACAGGTATCTTATGACTTTTTCAAAGATTTCAAGCAAAACATGCCCTACAAATCCAACAAGCCTTCTCGCAGTGCAAATGTAACAGACATTAAGTGCCTAAAACATCAAGATGGGAAGATAATGTTTAAACTGTCTCACGACGTTGATGACGATGTTCTGTATGAAGAACTGGCTATCCGACGACGAGTAGTTACTACCAATTGTATATTTACAAATTTGCACTGCCAGCGGCTTCCAATAAAGAAAAGAAAGTTTCAGCACATTCAGGAGCTAAAAGAATTAATTCCCAGAGATTGCCATTCATAGTATGACAATCTGTCTCATAAAGATTAAAACTGTCAATGAAGCAAATTTGTTAAGAACCAACTAATTTAATAATATTGCTATCATTTTACTTCATACAAGACTGCTTGATATACATATTAGATATTAGATTTGATAAAAATCTATGTTAGTTTTATTTTGTAACTTGTTTATTAATATTATTGAAATTGCTGACAAGTTATTATAAATTAATTAGAATTAAGCTCATTATTATAAAAATGTAATAGTAATTATAATTAAGTTTGTCATTGTCATTTCATTTTATTATAATTACCTGGTTTGTAAATAATTACACTTTGAAAATAAATTTGGAAACAGAAATTTGTAGTTTGTTTGCTAGTACATAACCGCCAATATCATGAGATGTAACCAAAAAGTAATAGGTAAAAATCACGAATGTGATTTACACTTTCCATTACGACCTTAAAGTAGAAAGAACTTACTTCATACAATTGTAACACATTAATTTAGTTTAGAAAACATTATTCTACAAGAAAAGTAGCTCAACAGTATTATTTATAAAGTTTTTTTTGTCTCCTGTAAAATTTTATGAATGCTGCATTCACGGTTTTGGATGCCGAAAGACAATTTGCATATTTGTAAGTAAATTAACAGACAATGACTATGATATAATAACATTTCAAAAAAATTAAATAAGTTTTAAAAAATAAATGTAGATTTTTTTGTTATTACTTGATATTTATTCTGTCAATTCATAAAGTTGGCCTGACACTCTACACACAAATTTAGATTAAATTTGGTGTAATACTGTCTATCACTCCAATAGATGTTCCCAAAAGAACTTAACAATTTATGATTCTTAGTTTGGAAGTAATTTGTGCAAAACTATGTCAGTTATGTCCATAGAAAAACAATTATGTTTAATACACACACTTTTGAGTTAACCATGGTGTTCAGGTATCGGGGACTTGAAAAAAAAATTTCATGAACATTTTCCAGAAGCCTCTACATGGTATCGACAGCAATATGTAGTATTTTCTTCAAGATTACCTAAAATGAAATCAGCAATGAATAAATGAGCATGTAAGTGAAGAATAAAAGCTGGCTGTGACTTAAACTAAATATTTATTTTGCTGATTATTATTTATTTTTTTTTGCCAAATAAGTTCTTCAGTAATTAAAATTACAAGTAACAATAATTGTTAAAATACAAACAAAATTTACAAACTAAAAAATGAAATTAAAGGATCATCATCGGAGCCTTCGTAAGTTTGTGCAGGAGATGGCTCAGAGCTTGGATGATTATTAGGAAAAGGCAGTGAAAGTAGGCTGCTCTAGTGCTGAGAAGAAGAATGTTGTTTGGAAGTGGAAGGGTGCTGTGGTAGGTGGAGGAGAAGGTGTTGGAGATATATACGACTGCACAAGTTGCATTAACTTGATCTGAAATTCAAGTTTGTCAGAGGGTTTCTTTTTTTTACAACTGATATTTGTGAAAGGAAAAACATCTCATCTGCATCGGGCAGTTGAGGTGTGGACTGCACTAAGTTGTCTTTCAGGGCATTAACTATATCTTGCTCGAAAGGATCTGGTTTTCGATGTCTTTTCAAGAAGGGGGAAGCAATTTTTTTCGGAAGTGATTGTGATGACTCCTCACAGGTTCAGCACTCGTGAGTGGTTGATGGTTCCAGAAGTTCTGCAAAAAGAAATAATAAGATTTCATATTAGTTATAATAAATTATATCGTTTAAAAAACCATTATTTTATCAATTCACAACAATAAAAAATTTAATTTATTATAGTTTTATTATATGGGCTTTTGTCAGTTCTGACTAAAAAGTACAAAATAATATAGCTATATATACTTTACTTAAAATGAATAAGTTGATTGAAACCAGCGATCTCAGCCACAAGCCCTATTCCCTCAATATGCTGGTTTCGTACGTGATATAAACACAATCACATCATTCAACAAACAAAACATGATTATATATTATAATTTTAACATTCTATTTTCTTTGGAGTGAGTTTACAAAACCCTTATAATAAAATAGCAAAAATACACACAGCATATAAAATAAGCTAAATCATATTTGTTACGACCCTCATGTAGCCGCAGATACGGTACAATTGTTGGAAGTTGACTATGTGTTTATCTCATATAAAGGAAATTAAGAAAGTTACATATTATTACCAAGAGTAAAGTCACATCTCGTATACAGCTGTATATACTAGCCGCCTTTACAAATTCAAGATTACGGTTATGGAGCGTGTCGTAGCCCGACACGTATACTAAACATAATTAGTTACATTCTTAATCAACATTACAATTGCTTTCACATATGTCATTCATGTAACGTGCTCGAGCTTCTTGTATACTTAATAGCTTTCATAAAAAAAGTAACCAGAATGTAACTCAACATTAAGCAAGCATCAGCAGTTTGCCGAATCTAAACAGTACCCTAGAGTGCTAATTTATTACGCGACCAAATTGATTGCAAGTAAACTCCATTTAAATTACGATAGAAAAGACTATGTATATTAGTCTAAAATGACATAGCAAACTAAACCAATGCATCATAAAAAACCTGATCGAAATGTCGCTCGGTCAACGTGTTCATTAACTAGTACATAAAAGATAAAAGTTTCATTCAAATCAATTTCTAAGGGCGTGCCGAAACGAATTGACTAGATAAACGTTCCTACGATCCGTATTCACGCCAAGTGCTGCCATCACGACCTAACCAGACTATGTCATGTCAGTTACAAAGTTACGCCGGAGAAAAAGGAGCCAACCAAATTTACGAGCTTATATAAACTTGATGTGACGTCGGCGCATGCGCAGAGTGGACAGATCCAATTCAGGAGGGGTAAGGGAGACCTATAGGAGGGGATATCAATCTCTCATCCCGCGGCGGGCACTTCAAAATATCCGCCATTACGTCGGTCTGCCCGCTCATAATAAAAAGTGTGGGGCGCTTTGTGAAAATTAAATATAACTACATGGTTCTCAAAGAAACATAATATGTACATACAAATCAAGGAAGTCAATTTCAACCTACTGCTAATTATATTATAATGATACGTAGAGCCCATGAATAAAACTGCCTGATTTTGGTAAATAAACTATAGGATTTCGGTGCTATATTTCGGTAAATATATATTTTTTTGTTAAATGAGTGCATTTGTTGTACTAATTATTTAATTTCATGTTACAAACAAAAGCTGTACATGATACTTGATACAGCAATTACTAGATTCCTGGGTAAGCCTTACAGCAGTGGAAATGTTATCTAGTAGATTATATACACATTACTTAAATTTTACATCACAAATAGTATCTAGAATTTTACAGTCTGTGTTTATGTATTTAAACATTTTGAGTATTAAATAGGCCTATGCTATGTTCCTGCACAAAACTTTATAGAATTAATTTTTTTCTGTCAGGAGTATTGGCCACTTTGGCCAAGTAGTTTGGTAAACATGTAAGAAAGGGTTCCCTAAAAAATTAGTTAATTACAATTATAGTACATGTAAAATTTCAGGCTCAAACTTTTTTTGTTTAATTTACTATAATTTTGTTTTACTACACATTTTCCAGGCCTCTTTCCCATCATATTATGTTTATTAGGACGTTAGAAAGGTAGCACATTTCCTTGACTAACCTTTCATGTATTCATTTAACCATTCCCTCATTGCTGGGTGATCTAGCTTCTCTAGGGGAATATTTGCAGAAACAAATGCACACACTGTATCGCTTGCAAATTTGACTTTAATTTCCTTTGCTCATTTATGGAAAACAATATTATCTTGGAGTGTCACTTGCCTTTTGACTCCACAACCTGATGGTGATATTTGACCTTTTTTCTGCTTTAAATGAGATGCTCGCTGTTTGCAGTGTTTTCACAAGTATCTTTCCTTTTCCAATCTACTACCGTATTGCAAAATGTACACATCATTATCCGCTTTTCTTTATTAAAAACAATGAATCCTTCATGCTCGTATTCTTTAGCTCGTTCAAACAATGATACGACCTTAGGCATTGTGAAGTATCAAGTAAACCAAGTAAACCAAGTAAACCAAGTAAACCAAGTAAACTTCAAACAAAACAAACCACAACTACCTATTTTTGTTCACATTTACCTATTTACATGAAACGTAGGATCTTTTCCGACTTCATTTGGTCATTTTACATGACCGGCGTATTGCGACGTTAAAATCCCATAACCTCTGTGTTATTATTTACAAGCAATACAACAACGGAACAGAGATAAGTATCTCTGCTACGGAAACGAATATGGCCAAACAGCTAACTACAACCACATCCCGCTAGGAACGCTGATAAATGGTTGCCGCTTTCAGGCCGAGTGTTTGGTATTTATTTTGCTTCAACTTATGTATGTTGCATATCATAATAAAGATGGATTACGATGATGTTTTGGTTTACTAAACGAATATGTTTTGCGGCAAAAGTATTATTGTGAAACTTAATATTCATATCGCATTAAAATCTGACATTTTGCGGATATTTCGTGAAATAACAAGAATATCACAAATAGTAATGAATTTCGCGGCATCGCCAGTTATTTCGTGAAAACGAAATGCTGTAAAATCAAAATAGGCGTTCGGAAACACATTTGTAAGTGCTTAGAATGTAGTTCCAAAATGGTTTGTAAATTTCGCGATTTCGTCATTAACGAAATTCGAGTACCTCTAATGATACGAAATAAAATTTTTATTCAGATTTCATAAATTCTCCACATGCATTGACATTGCAGCCTATATTTTTTGCTTTATTTCTCTGTGCTGGTGCGGCCTGGGATAGCGCTGTGAAGGTGAGACGAACGAATGGTAGGTAGGTGGAGTTGAATGTGACTATTTCTCATTGATTAAATTAAAATTCAGAGTATGTGAAAATCGAGGATGTCAGTTAAAATAAATTAAAAATATTTTGTGTCAGAGAAAGTTCACCTAAAATATATATTACAATACCCCATGAACTAGCATTGATTAAATTAAAATTCAGAGGATGTGAAAATTGAGGTTGTCAGTTTAATAAAAATAAAAATATTTTATGTCAGAGAAAGTATGCATAAGTTACATCAATAACTTTGTTTTAGATTACGTGCTTCGTGAGGCGTAACACATTATCGGCATTATCGCATATTTCAGATACCCATAATCAAATTCAGCCAGGGTGTGTGCCAAAAGTTCGCTATATCAGCAGCCACCTGAAAGCATTTATTGTTTCTTGACGCATTAGTTCCACGCCAAGTATCAAATAACAAAGTCACAATACTTGCAGACTGTTAACTCTAATAACTACCACAGTTTCTCAAACCATATCACCTTTTATTTTCTTTACACATTTGCTTCCACAAAAATACATTCCTCCTCACATCTTCTCTCCTTCACCACCTACACTCGTCTTCTTTTCTTTCCCTTTTTTTTTCCAAAGATACCAACCTGACAACACAACAACTCCTATCCCTCAAAACTTCCCCAGTACCCTGGGTTTTGCAATTACATTCTACACCCCTCCTCGCCAAAAACCTCTTTCAAACCCAGTAGCTCTCTGTGTCTCTGAAAACACCTGCTTTGGCAGTCTCTTTGTTAGAACATCTGCCAATTGCTGTCCGCTTTCTACATACTGCAATTCTAGTTCCCCCCTTTTCAACTTATCACAAACAAAATGGAATTTAAGATCTAGATGCTTGACTCTGTGGTTGTTTTCTGGATTTTTAATTAGTGAATTGCAACCTTGATTATCTTCAAATATCACAACCTTATCTACATACAACCCCATATCAATGAACAATTTTCTAAGCCATGCTGCTTCACTCACTGCTCCAGTTAGAGCTACAAGCTCTTCTTCACTTGTTGAGAGTGCCACACAATTCTGTTTTCGAGTAGTCCAACACACCATATTCCCAAATACTTTGAACAAGAACCTAGACACTGATCTTCTATCTTTTTCATCCCCACCCCAATCAGCATCTGCATAACCCATTAAATCAGAATTACAACAATCTGTATATATGAGCCCTAAGTCACTTGAGCCTTTCAAATATTTTAAAACCCTTTTCAGCAGATGCCAGGCTTCATCTGTGGCCTTATCTTGTCCCCTGTTAAAGAAATTCAAAGCAAAACATAAGTCAGGTCTTGTTCCAAGCATTAAATACATCACACAACCTACTAACTGTCTGAAATGTTTGTTTGTTACATTGCTTTCATTCAAACCTTGTGTTAATCTTAATCTAGGGTCTATTGGGATTGGAGATGATTTATAATCCTTACATTCAAATTTCTCCAAAAGATTCTGTATGTACCTAGTTTGGCTGATTTTCATAATTTTATTTCTCCTGTCATAATGAATTTCAAGGCCTATAAAGTACTTTAACTCACCCTTGTCCTTAACTGCGAATTCATTCATTATTTTTTTCTTGACATCATCGATCAAACCCTTACTGGCACTTGCTACAATTATGTCATCCACATACACAAGCCAATACAATACTCCATATTCAGTTGACAGAATTAGACAACATCACACGAATAGAGAATTATTAAAATAATGCTCGTGTTTTTTTATATACAGTAGAACCCTGTTATAATGAATCTGAAGGGATTAGTTTATAAGTTGACTATAGAGGGGAAACTTTATGTCGGCAAAATCTTAACTAAACATAGGCCTAAGCCAAGAAAATAACGAATGAAAATACTCAAAGGAACAGTTTTATGAGCAAATGCAGATATTATTTTTAATGAACTACACATGTACAAATATTCTATTAATGATTCTTCGACATTGGAGTATTTTCCTTTTTTTCAGGCGGGTAATACTCTGTGATATATTCGCAGTTTGAGAAAGAAGATTGTTCAGCTTGTTTAATATTGTAATTAATGTAGATGTTGCAATTCCCAGTTCCTTTGCTATTAACACGTGCGGGACAGTGGGGGTGGAGTCTACCTTTTCAATAATGTCCAGTTTATCTCGCACAGATAAGGCCCTATGTTTTTTACCCCGTTTTTCAGCCTTTTTTATGTACGTATATCTTATTAAAGCACTTTTGCAGCTTAATAACACAAAATTCTTTTTACCGTCAAAAGTAAATAAACTAAAATAACGAGTCTGGCGCATCAAAGATCACTACGTATCATTTAGTATCGCAGTTGCTAAAGCTGGAACGAAATTTTCTCACTTTCTATGGAAAAATTTAGTCCACAGAGTTCTATCTAGTTGTAGTCTTACGAACCTTACTCGATAAAAATGAGACGTAAAAATATTGAATTTGCCGCTATAATGTACATACGTATTTGTGTGGCAGTGATTTATGTTTAATTTTGATAACATATTAAATGTACACGCGTTCGCCCAATCTTTAACTATGCAGGGAATACTTTTTTTATTTTCAACAAACTCATCATTTTTGGCTACATGTAACCTACAGAGACCACTCGAATACGACTTGTTTATATAATGAACAGTGGACAATCGAGTAGCGTATTACAGAGAAAAACTTCAATGTGATCCAGAATAGACGTTTTGTGAAAAAACTTGTAATTATACTGGCAAAATTTGTTCGTGGTACATGGGAAAACATATCAACATTGACAAAAGTTGTGCGCTATATCCAAAAAATTAATACATAACCTCACGTCATTTTGCCGGAACTGAGACGGAAATTCACAATAAACTGGAATCATTATAGGCGGGTTCACTATAAATGGGTTCTACTGTATGTAGAATCAAGTCATATGAGAAGTTATACAGACAGTATTTGTGACAACTGAAGTGTGCTAGAGAAAATCATTTAAACTAAGAAATTTGTTTTAATCTAATTTTCTATTTTCTCTTTCGGTGGTCACTGCTGGTTGAGCAAGTGGTGTTTTATTTATCTTGACTGGAATTGTTTGAAAATGTACTGTAGGTACACACAAACTGGCCCCTTAGCAAATTTTAAATTCTTCGCATGCTCTTATAATATCAATTTCACCACAGAACCTAATATAAGTGATCAAATATTTTGGGTTGGATTTGCCTTATTTTGGAAACTTCATTTCAAAAACTTTTTCACATGAGAGAATTAATTTCTTTGATAGCTTCAGCGATCCTCCCCAACTATTATTATTTTTAAAAGAAGTCAGTTTCGTACCTATTGAAATCTTGTTTAAATGAGCCATTGTTTTGAATAATTTGAAAAGTAAAAAATAAATTATATATATATATTTTTCTGTATGAACAATCAAAATTACCCAATCAAAAATCTTTGCCTCATAATTTGTGCAAATAATTAATTTTTGGAAGTATATTGCTATATTATGTAAACTTGTGGTCACAGTAACTATTAATTTTATGCACAGTCGTGATTCTAAACCTTTTTAAAAATTCCTTATAAATAGAAAACTAGGACACCTTTCCTATTAGAACCATCATAATGGGAATTCTATAGAATTGAATACCTCAAACTTATGTATGGTTTGTTCAACATTATAGATACTTGGATTCGGAATATTAGCAATTGAGTGTCTGGTAATAAATTTTATTTCGGGATATATGGCGCCAACTAACCTTTATACCATAAATATGACTAACCTGACCAGCTAAATTTACCTTGAAATCAAAAATATTAACTCTGTTGAATCTAAATTTAAAATGCTAGTTTCTTTGGCCACGTTTCATTACAAGTATATGATTGTGACTCCCAAGAATCATTATCGACAACTATTATTTTAACATAAAAACCATTCTTTACAAGGCCTTTCAAGATTACATACACAAATAGATAAATATTTCAAATTCCATAGGTGGAAATTAGGCTTACTATTAATACAGACATAAACTGAAGCTGACACTAAATATAGCAAACAAAACGTTCAGCAGAGCAATTACATTAATCCAAGCAAAATAAAACGTAAATAATATGAATAGGGCGATCTGAATGTGGAGAGATGGAATTTGTAATATCACAAAATTACATCATCACTTCAAAGTAAACCTTCACAAACTGAATACATACCGTTTGATGACACACATACATGAATAATAATAAATTAAAGGATATATCGAAGCTGGTTTGCGTTACAGTTTAAGATGACCTGTAGCTTCTCGTAGAATGGTGGAGGAAAACGGTCTTGTCAGCAACCGTCTTCATCGTGTGTTCCGCTCGAATTACAGGTCAGTTCTAGACGATTCATGTGACTTCTCTTCAGAGGTCCTCGTAGCAACTGTTATTGTAGAACACCGTTAACTCGGTGTAAAATTCAAAGTCTATCAACGGCTTTTCAAAGATCACAGTAGAATTAGGATCAATAATTTTGTGGCTCAATCCATAAAATGTAGTTGGTTCGCTGCATTAGCCAGATCTTGAGTTGCAAAATTGTTTCATACCTATTCCATTGTAGCAAACGATAATTGTCTTTCACTAGGTCCGATGTCAATTTATAGGTATTTAATGCCGACAGTACTTTTGAAAAATATATTTCAATAAATCAATATATTGCTAACGGTAATACATTTTCATTTCTTTTTTTAAATTTCTTTAACCATAGCACAAACTTTACTTTTGTCTTTTCATCATAGAAGTTAAACCACTATTGCATAGAGCAATTAATACAAACGTAATTTCGCAAAGAATTATTATTTATGGTCGGGATAAAAAAATAAATAAAATATTAAATTATGTGAGATGTAATATACTTAATCAGTTATAATTATATTCTTATAGCTAGTACAATTCTTGCATGAACGGGAAATTTATTGCTGGCTAAATTTATCAAATGATTAGCTATAGCAACCTAAGTGAAATTAATTCTTTTAACTTGAGTGTACTCAATACTTTCTGGGCCCTATTCCACCAAACGTATGGACTAGTAAATATTAGTGAATTGACTTGTAAACTCAAGAAATTTAAAATAGTGTTCAACAAAAAATTTATTTGTAACTTGTAGTTATTACTCCATACTTACAACTTACAAGACCATCATCCAAAATTACTAGTGTTGTGTTCCACAAACTTATTAGTATTAGTAGTGTACTTGTAATTTCATAGTAAATTCTTACAGGTATGCTGTTAGTGGTTCTTTTTTGTTGTGAAAATAGTTTCACTGATGTGGTTAAGTGACAGCAGCGATACTGAGAATGAAGAAGCTGTAAGAATACTTAAAAAATTGTATAAACCCTGTAAAAATTTTAATTTTGCTTCAGACTTTGAATTTAATGAATGATTTAGGTTAAGTCGCACTGCTGTGGAAGTACTTATTCAAGAGATTGGGTTTACACTGCAACATCCAAGTAAAAGAAACCAGGCCTTGGAGCCAAAGCAGCAAATTTTAATATTACTACATTGGCTTGTTAACGGAGGGCAGTACTATGGTCTCACAGGCATGCAAGGTGTGTCAAAATCAACCATTTGCCGTACTGTTAAAGCTGGTGTGGCAGCAGTCAACGCTGTAATGTTCCAAAACATTGTCAACTGGCCTGAAGATATTGTCAGTAGTTTAGAGATTCTATAACATAGCTGGGATTCCACAAGTGATTGGCCTTCTCGACGGGACATTGATTAACATAGATGCCCCTCATGAACATGAAGAGCAGTACATGGATCGACATGGTAAGCATTCATTAAATTGTATGGTTGTATGTAGACCTGTTTAACCGTGCTCATAAAAAAACCCGGACATTTGTTGAACAAGGTATCTGCATTCTAAAAGAGAAGTTTCCGTGCTTGAACCATTTGCGAGTGCAACCTGAATTTGCAGGTAACATATTTAAGTGCTGTGTGACTTTTCATAACTTAGCTCTCAAAGACGGCAGAGAACCTACAATAGGAGATGAAGTCAATGTGGATGAAGATGTTATTGAAGATAGGTACTATGAAGTGGATAATGTAGCAGGCATTCGAAGACGAGAGCAACTTATCAATCACTTCCAGTGAAACCACATAGCCAGTATTAAGAACACACTATATTAATTTAATCGATCGCACATGTACATGTCATGTAACAGATGAATAACTGCAAACAAAACTGAATAAATGGGCATATTTAAGTTCATATTTTGTCAATGCTAATTGTTATGAATTACACTCCTTTACAATCATCCTATATGTACTTCATTTGACTCACTGACAACAATGTTTTCAGAATCTAAAATGATAACACTCTGTTTGCAGCTATCTTTGTTTGGGTAGTATTTTAAGACATTTTGATCTTCTGATGATAGTCCTAAACTATTTTCCAAATTAATTATTCCTAATGCCAATTTTCTGTTCATTAGCTTGGGATGCTCAACCTGCAGCTGCATTTTCAACTTCTTAAGGTCAGAAAGTTCTTCGCTTGAAGTTCCTGTCATTATCATTCTCATCTTTTAAAGTAGATGTTTCGGTTGTGAAGTGTTCATGTGTGGCTCTACACAAAACAAATACATAATAAAGTTATTTATTACAACATTTTGTCAAAAGGCAAAATATATATGTGCATCCTGTATTCATTTATTTCAAGCCATTCGTCAAAAAATAAACTATGCTTTGTCAAAGAGAAGATTTTAATAAAATATCCAACAAATGTTACAGCTCAAAAAATAAAAAATACAAGAAAACATTTAATATTCCTCCTTAAATACCATTACTATATGTCCACTTACCCATATCATTCGACATTTCTATGTTGTGGGATGCAGAAATACTATTGTTCACAGGCTGCTTCTCCTCACATTCCCTCTCTTCTTCAAACGTCTCGGTGACATTTAAAGATGTCACGACAGGCGACTCTTTCCCAATGATATCTAGGACTTTCTTGTCATTGCCTGTTAACTTTGCTTGCTTGCCTCCCGCTGTGCCAGTTTTCCTGGCATTGTCCACTTTCACGTAAAAAAAAAATAGAATATACCTTCATTTAACTTACGGCATGCATTATTGTTTCTCCAAAATATGTTTACATTACAATATGAAATTATTGAAACCTACCATTGTATTCTTCATATTCTGCCAAAAAACATCCCTCAAATATGTCAATTTCTTGCCGAAAGGAAAGGCATTTACCGAACACGCAACTTCAAACACTTCTTCCCAAGCCTTGGCTTTATCTGCCTTATTTAGTGTATCACAGAAACTACCAAACAATGTAGCTTTCCGGCATTCTATGTTTTGTAATATTAACATTTTAACCTCTCGTGATGTCATTGTTCATCAACACATTAAACAAGATGGCTGATTCCACTTGTAAATTAGTAGTGCAATCTACAAGTGCAGCCACCTTCTTTGTGGAACACAATAATTTTACACCATATTTATTTGTACTTATAACTTGTAACTTGTAATTTATTAGTCTTGTAGTTTTGTGGAATAGGGCCCTGTTTGATATAATTTGTGGTATGCGACTCTCATACCAATGTGAGCTTGGTAATCGTTATCACAATCCTATGGTAATCTTAAGTGTACGAAAATGTTAACACTTAAAGAAAACAATAAGACCTTTGAACAATTAAACTTTATAAAGTTGACAATACTATATAATAAAAAATTGTGCCTAGAGTAACAAGAAATGTATTAAATTAATAATTTTGAATCACTTTAGAATTAAATGAAAAAGCACAGTAATTAAATTATTCTAACTTAAATTTATTTTTCTCTTTGATATTATATTTATGTAGCAACAATATTGAAAGCATATCTACTGAAGTGCAGCTAAACTATACGCTATATCTTCTAAATTTATTTTCCATTCCTACATTTTTGGGGAGCCGTTACACCAAGCAATATCAGTACACCAATCCCTCACTTAGCACGACTAATTCGTTCCTAAAAATGTTCGTGTTAATCGAAATCGCGTATTCTGAAGCATTAGTACCCATAAATATAAGGCTAAATTATTTAATGTGTTCCAAGATGTGTCGGGAAGTAATCTTTACATAATATAAATGCGTAGAATAATACTTGAAAAAGCATATGTCATATCATTTATCTTTTTAAGCCTACCACCGAATACGTTAGATAAAGAAAACATGGCACAGTGTAACGGGAGATAAGTGGTAACATATTTACCGTCAGTCAGCAGGTTGGCTTGCCCGCCCAGGCGTGACCTTCAACACGCGCGCGCGTCTGTCTGCCTGCTGTTGCAAGCAGCTGGATCCTTTGTTATTACGTTTAAAACTTAACAAAATTAAAACACTTTTATGAAATTAAGAACTGGTTTTATATAACTTTAAAACACAGAGCCATATGTAAACATTTAATTTGTTATGCACACCTCTTATAAAAGCGGCTATGTAAACAAATCAGTTAACAGATAAACAGATTTAGATTTTCCCTAGAGCACAAACATAACATTAAAATACGGGTACACTCCTACACTCCCTATTTAACGCGGTTGTCGGGGGACATAACTTTTACCCGCGTTGTTGCATAACCGCGATGTTTCGATGTGACCAAGGTCAAAAGGCATAAAACACCGCCTGTGTTCTAATAGGTCGGCAAGCACGCACAGTATAGACGGCCCGCCTTTGTGCGGACTTTGCATCCGCAGTTTCCACTAAACACGGGTGAAAAAATAAAAATAATAAATTTTAAAGATAAATATTAAATGTTGAATTGTTTTTATTTTTCCGCGTGCCGCGCACAGTTTGTCGCACGGCCTACTAGCGCGCCACACGCCGCCATACACATGTGCGGCACACAAGCTGCTGCTGCCAGTCTCGTGGTGTTAGCCACAGTATCTGCTTCGTCAGTGTCCGTAACAAAGTAAGTGCAGTGTGTGCGGTTACACACGATTCTGTGGTCAAAGTCTTCTAAAAAGAAAGGCCGTAGTGATACTTCAAACCGAATATGAATCGCAAAGTACCGAGTTTGATTGACAAAATAAAAATTCTAGATTTACTTACAGATAGCTTGTCTTTTGTAGAAGCAGGCCGCAGATACAGGAAAAAAACGATTCTAGCATTCGTACAATAAAAAATAAAGAATCGTCTATCGTGTCAAGTGGTTAAACTTTATTATCCATGCTTACAGTAAATTATAAATGGTCACATGTGGGAAACAAAAATTGCGCCAATTTAATTTTAGCGCAATCAGTGACGCCGTATTAAAAACCGTGTTAAACTTTGTCTTAACTTATTTCACCAAATGCTGTGTCGAGTTGCTGAGTGTGTGTGGCTCGGATCGGCAAGTGTTATATTCCCCAGCCTCTGTTTAAAGGTCGGGAGACCGCTACACATAAACATTTCCGGGACTTGTTTACTACCTCACGGCAAAAGTGGTACAGTATGGTTCATGTAAATATTGGACCACTGGGAATTCCTGGGCAAAGATTAAAAATACGCTAGCCGATTTACTTTACTATTTAATGTTAAAACATTATACCAAAGTAAAAAGATGAACTTGTATAATACAATGAATTACCCAATAATATTACGTCTGTAGGTTTAAGTTGTAACAAAACATTTATATACAGATGTCCAGTAAAGTACCAATTAAGACTCTGGAGTGGAATTTTAAACACCGGACTACCTGATTTTGCCTTGTACGCAGCGACGCTGCTCAGTCAAGTGACTCATGCTCTGCCTGTGTGCTGCGTGAACACATTCCCTCCCCCACTCCCCCTCGTGTTTCTGCCCGCTCTAATCTCTACCTCTCTCCATGTTCTCGGCTAGCCTCTCCCTACCCAGCGCTTGCCGACAACCAAGCCTATCCAACATCAATCCCTAGCCGAGTCACGCTGGACAATGTCGCTGGATGGTGGGCTTTATTAGGTCCCCTGTCCGATGCTTCATTTGTGAGATAAAGCGACGTTAAGAATTAGTGTTTCAGAAAATATCACTGGGCTGGATTGGACCATAATTTGAAAACCCTACAAGATAGAGGAATAATGTACGGAGATATCTTGTTTAGAATTTTACTGCGGACATTTTCTACGCCTAGGCTTTTTTCTGCCCGATGCTTAGTTTGTTAGTTACAACGCAAAATTATCCTAATCGGCTGTCAACCATTTATTCCATTATTATTATTATTCATTTCTGACTGGGGGACATGGTTTGACCCGCGATATACCCGATTCTGCGATCAATCGGGGCGCGATATACCGGGAGTTTACTGTATGTACAATATGTACATATACAAAACATAAAAGTTAGTTAAATATTTTCTGGGGTGAAATTAACACTATCATCTTGCTTTTTTTTTTTTTTAAAAACGTGTCCAATTTCATCTGCTTTGGTTTCTGTACGGTACGGCCTGGTCTGCAGCCGGGCATCAACGGTAGTGCCTGGTCTGCGGCCGGGCATCAACAGTACGGCCCGGTGTTTGTTTATCTGCGTGCGCATCTCTTTCCCCTCGCATTCCAAACCACTCTTCCCCCCTCGAATTCCATACCTGACGTCGCGTCGTTTCCGAGATTTTTTTTAGCCTGTGGCGATTTCGTGCTAACTGAAATTTACAGACGTGCTATTCGAGACTAGGGCAGTAAAATTTACATCGTGCTAACTGAATTCGCATTAATTGAAGACGTGCTATGCGAGGGATTGGTGTACGTGTGAAAAGGTACGACTTACGCAGAAGAGGTGTTGGAAATAGAGGGATATATCCCTCCTCCCCCGGAATACTAAATATCTATAAAACTCTATAATTGTGCCAAAACACAGAAAGAAATTGAAAGCAAAACAGCAGGCCAAGTGGTTCAATTCATCCAACCCCCATACCCCTCCACCACACCACAAGCAGGTAGAGGAAGCTAAAACGGTTATTCCGTTTTAAAGCGCCGCGCCGCTGTGACGTCAGGTGGGCTCAAGTGACATAGTGGTTGGTAGTCACGCATGCGCAAGGTGATGGCAGCGCCACTAGCGGTGGTGAGCGGCGAGGACTGTTAAGGTGGGAGAGGAGAGACGGCGTGGTCAGGCGGTAGACGTTGCGCGACGTGCTGGAAGTCTCGGCGAGCACGCAGTGAAGTGCTAAGTGACTTGGAGGGGACAGCAATCGAAGGTCCCTCGGGCAGCAGAAACGTAACCGGTCGACAAAGAAGCCTGCAAAGGGGTGATCGGCTCTTCAGTGACCCGGCTATGAATATTGTAGCAGAACGAGTTGCTGCCGATTGTGCTGCGCTGGTGCCGTCCATCCATGGTGGTGGTCAGATTAGGGTGACCAAGAGGATGATGTCTCCATCAGCTGCAACGGCCGCAACGCTTCGCAGGAAAACTAAATGGACGCGTCGGACAATAAGGTGGGAGAAAACTATGTAAGAAACATTTAGGACGGATCATATCCCAGAGGCTTTTCAAAAGGGTAAAATATTGTGAACTTGTTGTAAATTGTACCAGTGTAATCGCGTACTATCAGTTCCATCAACAAAACTCTTATAAAGTTCTGGAGGATAAAAAAATTATTTTTTTTATTAAGTCGTTATGTCTACCTAGGGGGCTTAAAGCAAGCCCAGGTCAGGCAACACTGCTGATGGGAGCCGGGCTGTATACTTGGTTGCTCTGCCAGACTTCACGGCGCCAAGTGAGCAGCGGGTTGCGTCCAATATATTTTGGAATTCCAGGCGCAAAGAAAAAACACATTTACTTTGTGGTACGGATTTGAAGTAGCCTACTATTGTTAATATCAGACTTTCTATTGTTTATTATAAAAGTATATAGTTGTAGGTATTGCATAATTATATTGGAGTTTATTTTAAGTCAATTGTTGCAGTTTTTCATTAAAGTGAAATTATTTGATTTTAGGACTGTGCACAAATACTACTAATAAATTTTTGAAAATTTTGAATATCATTAAGTAGTTCACATATATGAGGTGCAGTATACAAAATATTAGCTAAATTTATCAAAAATATTTTAGATCCGTATCGCTAGAAGTGCTACAAACTTAACTTTGAGCTCATGTAGCTCATAAACTATCACTTTTAGAGACAATTCTTCACTCACCAAAATTAGTTAATATGAAAACATTATTTACACCTTATAATCAGGAATAAATATTTTTGAGTCATACAGCCTTAAGGGATTACAAATGTTTAAATAGCACCATTTTGCAAATTGAAAACCCAAAATTTCCCGGGGAAGGGCCGCCGGACACCCCACTTCATATGATGGATCGGGTGTTCATAGCTGTAGGCTACCCCCACCCCCAAACCAAAAACATTCCTACGCCACTGGTTATTGCATTTGCTATGGGACTTATTTTGTAAGTCTACTTTCAGATATTTTAATTGTGTACTTGCACCACACTGAAATTCTATTCCTATCAACAGTTTACAACCAATACTGAAAGAATAAAGTCATAATAGAAGCTTAATACCTGAACATTCTTTTGAGTTTTTTCTTGCCTTAATAGTGCTGTTGGTATTACTTTTTTGTTTGATGAATACTGATCAGTGACAACAACTGTTTGCATAAAATGTGGCTGCATACATATATTTGATAATATACACAAGACTTATTAGTTGTGACACTGTCAGTATCATGTTTTCGGTAATGTTCTTAAAATAATACGGGATAATTATGGTACTATAATGTTCATCGTGGTTTCATACGCTTGCCTGCAAATGGTGCAGGTTTGATTTCCTGCCATTGCTTGCAAACATGATTCACATAGGCAAAGGTGCCGGCATGGTAACAGCACAATGCATGGCTCCTCGTCATTGCATGCTACACATGTTCCGGAATGAACATTCTGTCCAGCAGCAGAAACACTACCAACACTGATGTTAATGTTGTTGGTCATGATTGATGGAGGTAGAAATGCTTCCCAGTCTTCCATTTGTCATCTTCCGGCAGATGCCACACTGGGTCACTTTCATCCGGTAAGTAGTTTTGTACATTTTCATATGTTCGTAATTGATTTGCATCTGCAAAATAATTTAGTTAGTTTTATACAATCATTGCATGAAAATGTCATACATCAGTTCAGTAACAGTGAAACATTTTTATCTAAATTTAAGGCTCTCTAAATCTTTCTCTTAATACTTTTAACATATAACATTTCAAATTAAAGTACGTAAATTTTGTACTTTTAATCAAATTAAATTAAACTGTAAAGAAAGTGACGGTTTACAACATTAAACCACCATTTTATGCTGTAAATGTATGCCCAGTTGAGAATCGGTTAATAAAAAGTACAATAACCGTCCTGGAACGATAAGGCCAGTAATCAAAAGAATATTATTTAAATTGTGTAATTCGTGAACCTCAAATGCTGTATTGCTACGACTTACTGCTTTCACAGGTGCACAATTTCTTTAATTGTTCAAGTAAATAAGGTAATGTATTTTCATAGTAGGTACTTTAATTCTGAAACACATAGTTGTTAGCAGTGCGGCTAAAGATCTTGTTATTTGTTAACTTAGGCCGGGCACTCACTAGAGCTTGAACGATAATATCCATTCCTGTTTAAAAGTTAACCTGTTTACTAATCCAATTGAAATGTCCATGATTGAGATTGTATGAAACCACGTGATATATGTTATACTGATTTTAAACAGGAATAGATATTCTCGTGCAAACTCTAGTGAGTGCCCGACCTAAGGTGTACATGACTGTTTATAATGTTTACTTGTTTGAGTGGATTCATGCATTTTTGTGCTGTTGTAAATTTTTTTAACTTTATGGTAAAGTACTTCTAGCTTGTTGCGACATGCACATAGTATTATTTTGTTTACCTTTGGCATACGGGAAGACCAGTATTATATATATTGTACTGCACCTTGGGAAAGATAGATAGGTACCTATGCATTTTTCTGATGTATAGATAGGTATGCATTTTGCTGATGTAATACTGAAATATTATGTCTTCTGAGATATGGAACCACTTTCAACGTGATATGATTTGCAATCAAGTCTTTTCCGCAAGCATATTCTTACATGTATTGTGACTCATCATATAGCTGGACATTAATTTAAATGTGTTTTTGAAAGAATTTTTCCCTAATTTTGCATTACGTAACATTATTTTATACATTTCACAATTGTTACTATTGCTTTTTTAAATTATGTGGTTTTCAGTATATGGCCTAACTATTGTTGTTTGTTTGCACGTATGCGCAGAAATTTTCGTTAATGTAAGGATAATTTGGCTTTTGAGCCACATTAGTCACACGTAGCCTTTTTTAAGGGAAAATGTGTTTTTAATCCAGCAGTGACTCCGTAACTCCCAGATTTAGGTGATGAGGGCTAAAAGATTCCAAAAAAGGGTGCTGTGTGTCAAAATCGATGTGATTAGCCAGTAAAATAGGATTGCGTCACTATTTGATTTTGCAATAAAATTGGTAAAATGCACATTCAATGTATGAGAATGCAGCATTTTGTAGCCGTGAGAAGAGACTATATTTTGATATACAAATCTCAAATTGGAATATAAGTACAGTACTGTTATTTTTATCTTAGAGAATGATTGGAGTGAACCAATCGGTACCATTTTTTTTTTTCGAGAGAAGCTTGAACAGTCTTTCCAAAGAGAAATACCATAGACGGGAATATGTTTTTCGGTCTAATTTTGATAATCTCAAATAACTGTATAAAAACATTTGTTTCATTTTAGTTTTTAGAAATATTATATTAATTTTTAATCTATTTGCTGAGAGTATTGTACCAAGGGATTGTGTTCTACCTAATAGAAATGAGTTAGTAATTATTGATTATTTGTACATTCTAATGTTTTGATTGTGAATTTCTGAGGGTTCAAATACCTATGTTATTATGCTACATTGTGCCATTAATTATTTATGTTTCGTGCCATCATGCTTTGCTAACTTACTAACTGGTATTGAGTCAAAGCATATGTACGCCAAACTGAATCAAATTAAAACCGGATAATCCGTTTCACCACTTAAAAATGGTGTATTTACTGACAAAAGAGTGTCTCTTCAGTAGAATGCTATGAGTACAAGCAAAGGCTTTGTATACCGTGTCCCAGCTTATTGGACCGTAAACAATACTGGCACTGTGTTGCCGTCATCCTTCTCCTGTCCCCTTTATTGCTACGGGAGGTAGAGCGGCGGCAATCCCAAATCAGCATCTTCCTCCACCCTTTTAACGACCTATTATCCGGGGTCACTACAAAATAAGTGTCTGAACCACAGCACAATATTATACACCCTTCCCCCCCCCCCCTTCCTGCTATTGCATTTTATTTTTCTACCTCGCGCGGCATGATATTCCTCTTGTTAATTCCGCCTTATAAAATTAGGATGCACTTTACAGTCATAACTACGAGTATGGGAAACTACGAGACCTTCAAAGTTACGAGAGTTTTGAAATGCACCGTCAGTTTGACTAAGTAAATAGTAATCCTAAACTAATCTGGTTATTACGAGTGCTTCCTAGTTGGCTCTTTCGTAAGAAAGAGTGATTTAAATGGCATCTTCAAACAAGGTAAATACTGTTGGAAGGAAAAAAAGGTTCACGCAGTAAACAAAGGCTTCAAAGCGAGAGAGGGCCGTGGCTTGCTGGTACCGGGGCTGTGGACCATGAAAGAATGAAGACTGTTGTTGGGTGGTGGTGTGGGGGGAGGAAGGGGTGTCTGATGGCGAACATGCTCCCTTTCTCTTTCTCTCTCTCTCGCTCGGTGGTTTCAAGAAGCCCTCCCCCTCCCATTGTGTTACTGGCTGCTTCGGCCGGTAGAGGGGAAATTCCAAAACCACCCCCCCCCCCCTAATGTGTGTACGTGACTACGTGTGTACGAGAGCCCTGTTCCTTTTGTGCGTGTGTGAGACCTCGTTGCGTGCATGCGCGTGGCAAAAAAAAAAAACACATGCACTCTCTTTGTGTAGCTTTACAGGTTTTAATGATGCAATATATTCCAATAGCGTCTGAGCTTTCTCACAAAATTTCCTTTGTCTAGTTGTGTGAAGGAACCAGGGATACCGCCGCTATGTTGAGATGCGCCACACAAAGAATTCACTTTTATTAATATAATATCATTAAAGTTGTGAACATTACTGTGATAATGTAAAACACATTTGTCAGGAGTATGGGAAGGTAAAAGAGGTAGAGGGACTTTTTTTTTTTTTAGCGTGGCAGGGCGCTGTGAAAAGAATGCTTGAAAAGAGATAGAAAAGGGGGGGGGGGAAGTTGAGCCGGAAGCAGCAGTCAAGGCATTCCTTTTTGGTTTAAAGTCTGACAAATTGACGGGGGTCAGGTAAATAGCTTTCTGACACAGCAGTAAAAAAAAAGAGAGTGCAGCGCAGTCGCGGCGTAGCTACACCCCGTCATTTTTTTTACAACTTCATAAAAAAATCAAGCACGGATAACCCGAAAACAGGATAATCCAGGCCCGGATAATCGAGAGTTTACTGTATTCACATTTGATTTAAACTTTGCACAAATAGTCATTTTTAGCTTACAACTTTGTTTAGGAAAAAAAATTAACATTAGCATGCTTTATTGACATTTAATAACATTGTTCAGTTGCCATCATGGCAGTAATTTAGGCTAGTTACTCCTGTTTGAATAGTATTTATTTGCATAGTTCATTATACTAATGCATGATTGAGAAAATTTTCATTTCATGATAGCTGTTGGTGTTTACCTATTGTTCAACTGTGCTAGAGGCAAGTATGGACTGCGGTAATAGTCACTTGATATACTAGTTCATACAAGACTGAAAGTAATTTGTAAATTAATGTTTCACTTATGCCATGTGTTCTATGAATGTACTTCATTATTTATTTGTGGTGCCACAATGACAAAGATATCCAGTTATATTTGCAAAAAAAATGGGATCATCAATTTATATAGTGTTTTTAATCTGTAAATTTAGCTTCACATAAAATTTTCAAGTTATGGGTTTAACTCTCATCTATTCTTTAACTGATAATAGTATTTTGAAAGTTGTGATTGATAAAGTGTTGTTTATTTTACAAATTTTCTCATGCAATTTGAAATTTTTTAAAACATAAATTGCATGTATTGTGTTGTTTGAGTATGGAAAGACTTTGAGGTGTAAATATGATTGTTATGAAGATTGCTTAATAATTTGTTATAATTTTTGTAACATTATATATATATATATATATAGCTTACTTATGTAGGCGTAATATTTTTTCTCATTCCAAGTATGCTTAATGCTAAGGTTTGGTCTCATTCGCTATGATGGATATTTTATTTTCTTGTTATAGCTATTATTAAAGGGGTTATATCATCAATTAATCATGATAGCTCTCATGTATTTTATATTACTCACTTACAGGACCAGTACTTAAATAATAGTAATTCTAAGAAAATAATATAATCATCATGGCTTGAAAGACCAAGCATAAATTGTGTGCAATTGTAACTTTCCTCTATATGTTTGTAAAAAGTATAATACATAAACATTCCTGTGATTGGTGTAGCACAAACATAGGAAGTTACTAACTTTCTGCAATAAAAACAATACTAGCTGTTAATTGATATTGTAAATGGAAGAATACGATAGAGAAAACTTTTAAAAATAGCGACACGCAACATATAAAAATGTGTTTCGACCTAATGTTCCCAAGACTCATAAATTCTTAGACTGCAAAAGGTACTCTGCCAGCAACTATGAGGGTGTAAAAAACCATTGCACACACAACAAATGCAACATGCATAAAACTTTTAAATCAAAGAAAAATTGCCTTGTTAACTTGAAGCTATACAAACTACCTCTTCATTCAAGAAATAATAATTGCTAAGAAAATAAAATTATATCTTTATTTGTGCACTTAGAGTCCCTGTGTGCGATGTTCTGCTTACCGCCCGAGAGTTGTATGGAATGTATGGCAGAGGGATTGGCAATCCTTTCCCCTGACCAACAAGCTACGCTCACTCTGCGATGTACCCCGCCGCCATCGCTTCAGTGATGCTCTCACCCGCAGGGAGGTCCGAATAGGCCACACCCGACTTACGCATGTGTACCTACTGTGTGGGGAGCGCCCGCCTGAATGTACTGCCTGTTCCACTCCACTGACTGTACGCCACATTCTTCTGGAGTGCCCTTGATACCACCAGGCCTGCAGTAATTTTAAGCTCCCAGTCACTCTGCGACAGTTGCTCGGAGAAGGGAGTTCACCTGCGAGCGGCATCCTTCCCTTGTTACTAGACACCTACAAGTACTCGAAATTCGTGTTTCGAGTCGAGTTTTTTAGTAATACTCAAACTCGAGCTCGTGGCTTTTCAACAACTCGAAATTCGAGCAAGCTTTTCTTGCACTGTACCTTTAGAAAAAAACGACTCATATCGGAATAAAAGTCTTAACAACACTATTATACTTTACTTTATAATTTAACATGATCTACCGTATACATTAACACCTCATTTTTACTTACCCGGGATTTACGAATTTCCGTGATTAATTTTTTTTTCTCCTGTAATTTTCCGCATAGCATTAATGTATCACTTTCCCGCTTTATGTGGAAGCATTTCCCGCATTTTACGGTAACAGAGCTGCATTTAATAATGTACAATCAGAAACGTTTTGACGAAACAAAAGTTTAAAGTGAATAGTGTGACGTTTATTTATTATAATGCTTCATTTGGCATTGTAAACAACCTAGTCTTTTATTTTCGTTAGCCACGTGTCATGGTAAACAATACAGCCATGAACCAAAACGTTTGTGACTTCGGAGATGCTCGGTTTACATAAATAGAACATTTTGGAAAGGCAGTTGGCGGCTGTGAATTTGCAAATATTGAAACGGAAACGTTTGTAAATTTTTAGGCAAAGCAGCATCCTAAACATTTGAATTTTATTTTTTAATTATTGATACTCTGAAAATACTATTTGAAAAACATGTTTATTATTTTATCATCTTGTGAGCTTAACTCAGTATAGGCCAAGCCAAGTCAGATACGTTTCTGTTGACAAATTCGATACATTGATATATCGACCACGTGACTAGGAGTAACAAACTTACAAACATCAATGTACCAACTACAGATTTATACAACATTTTCTTTCTAACTATTTATTCGTTTTGTTTGTAAAAACCAAAATAATGTACTACAATAGCAAACCTAATAATAATTGTTGACGTTATGATGGTTTTTTCCAATGATTACAATTAAAAAACATTATATTTTGGTAAATTTTGTTGGAATATCTCCACTACTACCCGATCAATCAATATATTTATTTATTTATTTATTTTTCAGCAGTTGAAAACTGATCACTACCGGGATTTGTGTGTAATTAAATGCAATTAAGCGTGGATATTTTTGCGAGCAGAATAGTAAAGAAGTTTTCAAAAATCAGGTTTTATGTTGTCAAAGTAAAACGTTTTGAGTGTTGAGATGGATGCTACATCATCTCATTCTTCGCAGTTTTCAGGAAAGTCAGTAATTTTGAACTTTGACAACAAGCGTGGCAGTTTTGATGCAGTGTGCAAAACATGTTTCAAATCTCTGAAGACTCCAACTGGTTCCACTACAAGTTTGATTCGTCATTTAGAGAAGCATTCTAATGAACTTAAACTCTACAAAAAACTAAAGGAAAAACATTCAACAAGAACACCTTCACAGAAACGAAAAATAAATGACAATTTAAAGCAAACGACCCTTGGTGAAGCATTCCAGAAGCCAGCAAAGTTCACTCGGGATCATGCCCGAGCAAAAGAAATCACAAGGTGTATAGGAAAAATGATGACAACAGATTTCTAGCCCTACACAATAGTTGAAGATTACGGTTTCAAACAACTGTGTGAAACCATGGAGCAGCGGTACAACCTGCCATCAGCAACTACATTTTCAAGGTCTGTAATCCCAGCATTGTTTGATGAGCAGTCAAAGATCCTTAAAGATGAATTGGTGACTGACATTGAAGGGAGCATATTTTCTTTGACCTTCACAACTGATATGTGGACCTCTCGGAGTGGAGAAGGATATATATCTCTGACTTCTCACTACATAACAAACAAATTTCAGCTCAAAAAACATGTGTTAAGCAATTCACATTTTCCGGGCTGAAAGGTATTTTCTTCTACGTTTTCCTATTTTATAGTCCTTGGTATTTCCTCGTAGGCAATAACCTTTCATATACCAATACTAATTCTGATCCTACAAATTCTACAGGCTTCGTGTTAAAACTCATCTATCTATTTGTCCTAACCTCTCGAAAGCCCCTCGTTGGTTGTACAAAAACTGAAGAGTCAGCTAGTGTAATTAAGTAAATTATTAAATGTACTTAATAATTCCAGTTTCTCTAGCCTACCTCTATCAGTTTTAAGAATTGTTTCTAGAAGTTTGTGTCTGAAAGTCAAAATTACAGTTTGTCAAAAGTATGTTAAATACTAATTTCGTGACTAGACCTGGTAATGACGTGTAAACAAATTCAAATGTAATATTTATATTTGCGTGTAAAGTTTTGTGCAGACGGTGACAATATACTTCGACAGGCACAATATCACACTTTATATAAATAATTTATGTTAAGATACAGATGGAATTTGTTATCATTCTCGACTTCAAAGCATCTAACAATTCTCTCATTTCAGTAAGTTATCTTTAAGATAAAATGTTAATCATTTGTGTGTTATTTATTTTAAACTAGCTTCAGTCCGCAGAGCGTGGACTACTGGGTACGTAACTTGCAGTATCCGTCAAACAAAATAGCAACATGTTCTTTCAATATCAAGTTCCATCTATACTATCTAATATTATTTAGTTAGGGATCGCGATTCCGTAATGTAAATGATAAATCTAAAGATGAACAAGTACACTGTCTTTCTATACAAAGAATACGTTTGATAACATAAAAAATTCTAGTTCGGTGAAAAATGTTCGTCTTGTTTAGATCGTCATTCGTGAGGATACTTCTTTAATCATCGAGTCTTCGGGTGATGGGGTAAGGGACCAAACCTTGCTGCAGAATACCCACGAGACGTGTAGGTTCTCAGAGAATCCTTGGTTCGCCTCAGTCAGGACTGCGAACTTGGTGTTGCTCCTCCGGTCTCTAGCGGGCGGCAGGAATACGCGCCGTCACGACTCCATCCTTCGGGTTGTGGGCTGCAACTGGGCTGGACTGCACGACGGTCATCCTTCCCGGGCTCGAACTGCGACTTTTCATTCTTCGACTGAATTCTTCTTTCTTCAGGATGATCAACGGCATCTATTCTTTGTAGTTTCAAAGCAATTTATGTTCATTGGACGCTCTCTTGAATCTGGATATTCGTCGACCTCTCTTCTTAAATAATTGTTTGAATTCTTGACGTTTGAGTTTTATCTTCGTTGATTCAAATTAGTAGTTCCTTCGAAATCTCTGTCAATATTGGCATTAATAAACAGTTTCAATTCTTCTATAAAGATGCAATTCTAAATTAATGTCGAAATCGTTGTGTTTCTAGATGTTGCCTTCATCAAGTCTCAATTCGTTCTAAAAAAATATTTTCACCGTTACTAATAAACGACTTTCTTAAGGTTGTTGATAAAACAAAACTATTAAAATTACTACCCATTACTGTCGTTGTTCATCTTTAAATTAATATTGGTTTCAAAAAATACTGCTATACTAGCTTTGACAATTATTTAAAATAAAAATTAACATAGAGTAATACATAGACAAAACGCTAACCAAAGAAATTTAAATCTGAATTAATCATAGATTACAAATGTAAACATATGGAATAAAGTGTAATTAAACAAAATAAATATTAAAGGAAATTAAATATTTACTTTCTATAAAGGGTAAATATTGCCTTTATAGGGCAATCATACTGGAGAGGCCATTAGTTCAAAACTGACAGAACTTCTTCACACGTGGGGCCTTTCTGAGGTGTCTGACTGTCCCTATATATGTTGTCTCTGATAATGCAAGAAACATAGTGAATGCTGTTTCACTTTTTGGGTATGAACACATACAGTGTTTTGCTCATTCGTGGCCATCCTTTCTACATTGGCATTCAATTTTTTGAGTTCACCAGTCATTACCTAAAACAAGTGATTGTTAGATTTCTGCACAGTTGAGTAAATACTAGGGATGAGCGTGTCGATTCTTCGGTGCTTCGATTCCACCGATTCTGCCAGAAATCGGAACCGTCGATTCTTCCACCAAGTTTTATGGAATCGTATCATATTTAGTGTGGTACTAAGCACTCTTCATAATTTAAAAAAAAAAAGTTTTTTCCTGAATGAAACCAGCGATTCCTGCTAAAATTACAGTTTTTTTCGGCCAGAATATTGTCACAATATTTACGTAACTCACATATACTTTGATTTCAAAATTCGGTAAATTATGTAATAGTTATCTTATATCACGTTT
Organism: Bacillus rossius redtenbacheri; assembly: GCF_032445375.1. NCBI lineage: Eukaryota > Metazoa > Arthropoda > Insecta > Phasmatodea > Bacillidae > Bacillus > Bacillus rossius. The sequence goes on along the minus strand of NC_086338.1, from coordinate 11,274,680 downwards.
ATATTGGTTGCAGTTTCAGCTTATACAATTACATTATAAAAATCGTTAGCATCAAATGAAATATTTATTTTCCAAACTCTGGAATCATAACCCTGTTTTAACTTATTTCGTGTTGAATTACACAATATGTAAAGAAAGGAAAAGAAATAAATTACGAAAACATCATCTCATCTAGCCGAGTCCGCCATACTTTAACGTTGTAAACAGCTAACAGAGCATGCAACACAACAAAAGCAACACTATCTATCGTAATTTCTTTTGTTTGAAGTTTTAAAATGGTTAAAATTGGGTTAAAACACGTAATATATCACAGTATTTTTATTTAATATAATAATATATTTAACTAGTATGTCTGATTAATTAACTTTTTTTCGTTTGCTTCGCACATAGATGAAACATAAAAGCCTCCATATTATCGAATACTTTATGTTCTAACTTCACTTTTGTTTCTATTAACACGCGTGGTTTCAATTACTATTTTTCAAGAGATCAGGTCAGTTTATTTCTTCTATAGTATAGTACATGTATTTCTGTGATAGTACAGTACATGTATTTCTGTGATGTATATGACTCTTTTTGCAGAAACACACGTGAAACGGTGTATTATTAATAAAAAATCATGTCTGAAGTATGGAAACATTCTACAATCTACCCGTTCGATGACAAATTTGTAGTTTGCAATTATTGTAACACGAAAATATCTCGCCAACAAAGACGACTACCAACCTATTAAAACATTTTCGGACTCACATACATAAGTATCTTGCTTTGAGGGACTCCAGTGAGATTCATAATGTACCATAAGATTCTATTTTTGATTTATATACTGTTTTAATATTTCAGTTTGTTTTGTAAATACACCTGAATTCTCATTTCTAGAAATTCATAAAATTATAACCTTGTATTGCTTATGAATTATTTAGCATAATACAGGCAGCTGAGTTCTCATTGGAATTGCATTAAAACTTTGTCTTGAAATAGAAGTTTGTTTGGAATCATGGTATATTGTATTTTTCCTTTTTTAAGTTCTTTAATGATGAGGTACATAGCAATTTTTTTGGTGGAATCGGAATCGAAGCATTTTTGGAATCGGAATCGAGAAAATATGGAATCGACCCATCTCTAGTAAATACATTTTATGCTCCGTAGATTTTAAACTCTATTACTTTCATAGTAGTAGCTTTAAATTTAAAAATAACATAAACAAAGCCCAAAAGTAAAACAAAATTATTTGTGATACATGAAAAAGCTGGCTAGCAGTTTAGGACAAGAGCCTCATTAAATAAAACTAAATGTTTGTCAAATTATTGATTTACTTCACCAGTATAATTTTTTTAAATGCTGTTAAAAATACTATTTGTCACGTACTTCATAGTTGTGCAAATGTTTTTCTTGGGCCTGTCAAAAGAGTTCCGCAAATTTGTCGTCATTTTCATTCATGCTGGTACCTGCTAAAATATATTTTTAACATTGATCATTTGGAACACAACTGTATTATTAGAGAGTTTATCTAGTTCGTAAAGATCATTGTGGAAAAAAACTTACATTTTGTTTTCTTTCTTGGCATGCTCACACACTCTACAGATCTTTTTTTTCCCTTTGGTGTTGTAGCATTCTCTGAAATTAATTGCAGCTTTTTATTTTACATCCATGTCTCTCAACAAAATTTGTATTGTGTCATATATAAATTTTTTTGGTTCATTTCTTATATTATTAATTTTTACCTAAGCAGTCCGGTAAACCAACATAATATTAATAAATAACACTATTCGCAATTTTTACAAATAGTTGCTTTTGATTATTATTCTTTAAAGTTTACATTGAGAGGTGATATTAACAAAATCCTATTAGTTTTGCTTGAAAGGTTATTTATTAAAAATTTTGTACACTATAAATTTGTTTGGATGATTTGTAAATGAATAGATAATACTAATAAAGTTCATTCTACTAGTGACAAGAAAGTCTGTCATTAACCTCTAAGTTTGTGTAGATACGTACCTGGAATTGTTATTTCAGAATACCATCTTCGATAACAACTTCCACAATACTGTTACGGAGGCACTCGTTGCGGCACCTCTTGATACGGGGTATAAAGACAATATTTACCCTTTATAGAAAGTAAATATTTAATTTCTTTTAATATTTATTTTGTTTAATTACACTTTATTCCGTATGTTTATATTTGTAATCTGTGGTTGATTCAGATTGTAAATTTCTTTGGTTATCGTTTTGTCTATGTATTACTCTATGTTAATTTTTATTTTAAATTATTGTCAAGGCTAGTATAGCAGTATTTTTTGAAACCACTATCAATTTAAAGATGAACACGGCAGTAATGGGTAGTAATTTTACTAGTTTTGTTTTATCAACAAACTTTAGAAAGTCGTTTATTAGTGACGGGGAAAATATTCTTTTAGAACGAATTGAGACTTGATGAAGGCAACATCTAGAAACGCAAGGTTTTCGACATTAATTTAGAATTGAAACTGTTTATTAATGCCAATATTGACTGAGATTCTGAAGGAACTAATAAATTTAATCAACGAAGATAAGATTCAGACATCAAGAATTTATATAATTATTAAGAAGAGAAGTCGACGAATATCCAGATTCAAGAGATCGTCCAATGACTGTAAATTGCTTTGAAACTACGAAGAATAAATGCCGTTGATCATCCTGAAGAAAGAAGAATCGTGTCGAAGAATGAAAAGTCGCAGTTCGAGCCCGGGAAGGATGACCGTCGTGCAGTCCAGCCCAGTTGCAGACCACAGCCCGAAGGATGAAGTTGTGACGGCGCGTATTCCTGCCACCCGCTAGAGACCGGAGGAGCAACACCAAGTTCGCAGTCCTGATTGAGGCGAACCAAGGATTCTCCGAGAACCTACACGTCTTGTGGGTATCCTGCAGCAAGGTTTGGTCCCTTACCCCATCACCCGAAGACTCGCTGATTAAAGAAGTACCCTAACGAATTACGATTTAAACAAGACGAACATTTTTCACCGAACTAGAATCTTTTATATTATTGAACATATTCTTTGTATAGAAAGACCGTGTACTTGTTCATCGTTAGATTTATCATTCAAATTCCGGAATCGCGATCCCGAACTAAATAATATTAGATAGTATAGATGGAACTTGATATTGAAAGAACGTATTGCTATTTTGTTTGACTGGTACTGCAAGTTACGTACCCAGTAGTCCACGCTCTGCGGGACTGAAGTTAGTAAAATAAATAACATACTAATAATTAACATTTTATCTTAATGATAACTTACTCAAATGAAAGAATTGTTAGATGCTTTGAAGTCGAGAGTAATAACAAATTCCATCTGTATTTTAGTTAAATTTATTTATATAAAGCGTGATTAGTGCCTGTCGAAGTGTATTGTCACCGTCTGCATAAACATTACACGCAAATATAAATATTACATTTGAATTTGTTTACACGTTATTACAAGATCTAGTCACGAGTTTAGTATTTAACATAATTTTACACACTGTAATTTGACTTTCAGACACAAACTTCTAGATACAATTCTTAAAACTGAGAGAGGTAGGCTAGAGAAACTGAAATTATTAACTACATCAAAGAATTTCAATATTTACACTAGCTGACTATTCAGGGGGCTGTAGTCTCTGATATTTACTGGCTGAATTTTAATGCGTGCTCGGGTTTTATGGGCGCCACCGTGCCACGTGCACGGACCGATGTGATACTCTTTCCCAGGGTCGTAACGTCGCCCATGTGAGGCGTGATTTTAATTTCCCCCTGAATACACCTAGCACGGATCCCTGCCTGCTCTCAGCGTCGGGCACGCTATCACCTACGCAGTGGGCTCTCAGGCGTCCCACACGCCGTCACACTCCACGTGGTCGAACAGATATATTAAAAAGAAAATAATACATTTGATTTACACACCTGATTTATTCGGCAAATGCAACTTACACACGTACACGATCGAAACTGTTTAAAACGCCCGCGGCACGAATCAGTTTAGGTGTGAAGACCCCCACGTGGTCACATCTCACATCACGTAGTACAAAAGAGAAAAGACCGTTACTGGTCGTAAGACAATTATTTATGCAGTCCCCCGACCGAGAGGAGCTCCGAGGAGGAAAAGAAAACGATTCATACGGAATTAAATTGAAACAGAATTACTTGGCGGTGAAACAAGCGGTGAGGTCCACGGAGTGCTGGCGCGTCTACTCTCGGTCGTTGATGGCGGCGGACTGGGGTGAGATCATGGCTCGACTCGACTAACATGGCGTCCTCCCGCCGAAACAATTGCCGTTAAAGATATTTATGAATTCGTGCCACGGGAAACTAAATTAACATGACAAAAAAGAATTAACATTTACGTGACATTTTTTGAATAAAGAGAAAGGATTGTACAAATTACATTTATTAAGATTTAAATTTAATTATTGTCTGGCTTCGGGTTTCTTCGGGAATGTCTGGAAACGCTATTTTATTTTGTTACCTTATTTTAATTAAAAGTACATAAAACCCGCCCGGCCGATCTGCCGTCACGTTGCATTTGGGGAATATAAAAACAAATAACATAATTATATTTACTTGTGTTTTAGGGGTGCGGCGCACTGACTCGACAGCGCCCTCGACAGCGCCCTCTTGCCGGGCGAACACACACGCACGCACGGGTAGGCGGGAGGTTTGAATGGAGGGTGGGTGGTGTTTGGGCGGTGGCATATCCGACTTAAAAGGGGCTGCAGGCCCGGACAATGTCAATACCATCCATATTTTCTAGTTCTTCAATATTGATTGGTTCATTTTCAGTGTTAGTTTCATATGAGAGTTTTTCTTCCTGGTTTGATTCCTTAAAAATTAAACAATGGAGCATATTGAGGAGCAGTTGTATCTCCGACAAAGTTTCAGGCATGGATGCCATTCACAAACATCTTTAGAAAAATTTTTAATCAATGTTATCGAGAAAGCTTGTTTCTAAGGTGTAAACACCACAAATTATGGTTATGAGAGAAAACTGTGTTGATACTTACAGAAACTTTAAATGTAACCGATTTATATTGGTGAAAGAGATTTTTGTAATGTGCTTCTTATTTTAAACAATTTTATTCCCCAAAGTTATAGTTTGCAGTGAAAAACTGGTACTGATAGAACACTTTTACATATATTTTGCTAAGGATATTATGAAACTAATGTTTTTGAACTTGATATGTTCTTTGAAATATTCTTACAATGGACAATAAGATTGTAAACAACTTCACATAATGTGCATTTTTTTTCTATCACATTCAGTGCAAACCAGCAATTGGGTGTGTCCATTAAGTAGTTTTAAATAAGTTGATGCCACCAAGAGACCAACCTAAATTTGGTACACATGCAAACATTATACATTTCACCATTCCACATTGTTATGTATGCATATGGCAAATTCACCTGCATATAACTAAAATAATTACATTTAGAAAAAATATTTGTCAATATAGTTTGTGCAACATATGGAATAAATTTCAGTTGAATAATAACAATAAAAACTTGAATATGCAGTTCTTATACTACTCAGAAGGTAATGTTAAATGTAAATTATAGTTTTCAGTATAATTTTAATTCTATACCAATAGAAACTAAACATATTTTCTAAAGTCTTATTTTTTTTTGAAGTTAGTTTCATTATCAACATAATTTCACAAATCTACTTGGACTTATGCTTCGATTTCATAGAAACATCAATAAAATGTGCTACATTACATGCCATAAAAAAAAAGTTTTATAATGGTCAATGTGTCAGGTGAATTTTACTTATACATGAGATCTCACTGACGTGGCAAGGTGTGCGTGGCTGTTCTTTTTTTACTGTCTCGCTCTGTAAAAATAAACATGCCTATGTTAAGTTTCACCAACATAAACTACATTCAATTAATTTCAATATGTAAGAAGGTTTCATAAGCATACTAGACCAACACTAGTCAGGTCACTGCAAGGACCTGTCTCTCATAGTTGGTCAATTTAGACTCAACGTAGGGATATCCTGTGGCCGCATGCTCCAGATTTATTGCTGCATTTTTTGCACGGGTATTTCTCTTCATGTTACGCCACACCTTTATGACAGACAATTGGTGTTAGTATATTGTAGCAAGAATAAGTTATGTAATAAATTGATATAATAAATATATCTGTAAAGAATAAATTTTTATGTGGGCAAAAATTAGTTTAAAATAAGTTGTAAGGTGTTTATTAATACATACTTTTTTCCGCTGGTCCACAGTTTTTTCTGGCCCCAGCTCATTAAGTTGTTTACTGACAGTCGACCACATTTTATTAATGAGCTGTAGGCCTTGTGGCCTCATCAGTTCACCTCTCGCAAATTTAGGGTGTGCGAACATATAAGTGGTGAGAAGTTCAAGTTGCCGCAGGTTCGCTCTCGCTCCTCGACACATTGCTACTGGCTTTCTGCTGTAAACATAATGAGTAACTTGTGAGGTCCGATGTTATGGGAGTGCAGAAAGTTGCAAAAATTTTGAACGACTATTGTTAAATATATTAAAGTATTTGTAATTTTATCCACATTTCATAAAGTACAATGGTCTAAAATTTTACATTGGGTGTTAATAATTATAAATGGGCATATACACACACCTAAATACATAAGTTGTAAGTTTAACGTGTTATGAATGCTTCACTTATACAGTTTCTATTTACCGACCATGGTTAGGTTATTGTGCTTGCAAACAATTCCATAACTTAATCAATATATTTTAGTTACATATAAGTAACATTTTCAGATGTTTAATTGATATGAGACTCTTTGATAATCTATAAGAAAATTATAGACAACTCTGTTAAGACCTTGTGATAAAGCAGGAAATTAATTTTTCACACTTACATTATTAATTGGACAGGTGGGTTTTTTGGGTTTACTCTCAATATATGACCATATATTTTATACCCTTCAATTTTGGTTTAGTCTCTTATGTTATATTAAACCTATAATTGCTTCCTTTAAAAAGATCTTATAAAAACCCAAATGCACCGTTTTGGAAAACATAGATCATAATTTGAAAACTGTATTTCATACATCAAAACTACTGTAGACTTAATGATTATCTTAGTAACTCTAAATGCATAGACACATTTATAGTAGGCCTATCTGTCTAGAAAAATAATGTTTCTACTTTTGGAGAAAGTAGGCATCATAACTCTATCAGATCAATAGGCCTACTGGCTATAAAACCAAAACTAATGTTGATTAATAATAGGGGGGTTTAACTAGCAATATATTTTGTTTTAATAATGTATATAAACATATACGTGTGTGTGTGTGTGTGTATGTGTGTGTATATATATATATATATATAGGGTGGAACATTATCCCCTCTTCTTTTTAACATTTTTATAGACGACATTACTAAAGTATTACAACTCTCTAATTGTCTACTTTTTGCTGATGATCTTAAGATTTACAGAAAAATTTCTCTTCATCTAGACTGAAAACTTCTTCAAAATGACATCTCATCAGTTTTCGATTGGTGTAAAAGAAATCTTGTGGACCTTAATTATGAGAAAACTACTTCTATAACCTTCTCCAGAAAACATCATATCATTGCTTCTGATTATAAACTTGGTAATCATGTTATCTTTAAGTCAGTTTGTGTTAGAGATTTAGGTGTCTTACTTGATAATAAATTGTACTTTCATAACCATATTGAATCTCTTAGATCGCAATGTAATAGATTGTTAGCGTTGATTAAATATATTACTGTTACGATTTACCGTGGGTTCGTAAAGGATAGCCCAATTAAAGATTTTTATCACACACACAGTTTTATTTATTACCACTACTTGTCACTTACAAATAATCTTCTAAATTGGCAGATAATTAATTACACGTAAAGAAATGTCAATTCCCCAGTCACTCGTTTCACACACCTCGCTGGGCCACACCTCTGGCGCAACTCTCGCCGCAGCACCCCTCGTGGGTCTCCGCCGCGGGACTCCGTCGCCACACTCCGCCGCCACCGTCACACCCTTCGCCGAGATCCCACACGACGACTCAGTCGCAACTTCACTCGGGTCTCCGCCGCGCCGGCGACTCTATCGCCCGGAAACTCCCGACTCCACTGAACTCACTCACTCCCTGCCCTGGAACCTTCGTCCAAGGACTTCGCCACTCTGCTGCACCCGCGGCACTATCGCCCGGAAACTCCGCCGCGGGAGAAAACACCACTGAACTCAACTCGAAGGTCGGCTCAACCTCCTTACATAGCCCTTGGGTTCCCGTCCAGAACAATCGGGCATGTCTCCGAGATATCGCGCGACCTTCGCCATCGAAATGTCTAGAAACGCGTAGTGAGTCCTGTCGAAGGACGCGGCGGCTGCTCAAAGAACGCCGATAAACGCAACAAGCATCGGGTTCCCACAAAACGCGCCGATAAACATGTCCTAGTCCTTTTATTCCGCAGTGCGGCCTCTTTTAAGTAACTCGATCTGAGGCAGGTGCGCGCTGCGACGGTCAGGATGTAGCGAGATAGTATGGCACGAGATACCAGGGAGAGAATGCGGGTGGAAGGCGGCGCAGACAGGCCGAACGAGCGCAACGACGCCAAGCACTGCAGCCAAGCGCGATCATAACATTACTTTCAATGCCACTAATTTAGATTCTATTGTTAATTTATATTTAGCTTTAGTAAGATCCAAGATTGATAATGCCTCCGTGGTCTGGAACAATATCACAAAAACAGATAGTGACAAACTAGATAAATTACAAAATAAATTAATCAATATCATTAATCAAAAGACCAACATTACCAACAATTCTAATAGTCTATCCTCTCTCAAATCTTTAGCTCTAAGAAGAGATCTATTAGATGCCCTTTTTATCTATAACTGTTATACTAATAAAACAAAATGCAATTATATTCTAGATAATACTGGGATTAAAGTACCCACCTATAACAGTCGACAGACACCTTTATTATGCTCCTTAGGCAAATCAAATGATATATTATACAGAATTATATCAAATTTTAATAAACATGGTTGCTATGTCTCTCTATCAAAAAATAATTTAAATATAAAACAATTCTTCTGATCTTAATTTAAATTGAATATGTTTAAGGTTAATGATGATACCATATTTAATTTTTTTTTATAATCAGGTTCTGGATTATCATTTCTGTTGTTATAGAATTATGAAACTTGTTCTTGTTTATCTGTTAGTTGCTTGCTGTGTATGTGTTATTATAGTATTGTCCTCAATGTTATTCATTTTGTTTCATGTATTTGTTTTGTCTATGTATTTTTTTATGTTTATCGTGCCTACCACCCATGGCCTTATGCCGTTGGTAGGCATGTAACAAATTTATATATATATATATATATATATATATATATATATATATATATATATATATATATATATCACTTGTGTAGGTAAACCTTAGCCCAAATGTGTTGGGATAATTCCCTACCAGCTCTTTGGTAACGCTCTCAAAAAATCCAGAGCCTGGATGAGTGTCAAGTGCATGTACTTCATTGCAGATTATTCTCACTACTTCGCTCAAGACATTAGGTCTAGGCAATTTCCTGTTTTTTTTTGCATACTTGTGGTTACATGTGGGGGAAACTTGTCGTAAGGAATTATGAAACACTGTAGTTTTTTCTTCTTTCCTGAGCTAGTTGTAAGTGGGTGGAACAAAATGTTCTTAGGTGCAATTTTATAACTCGAAGAGGTTTCTGCCTCTGCAGTAGAGAACACTGTCACTACTGACAAGGGCTCTGGAGTCATATTGTGTGAAATACTGGTTTGTATAGCTCAGTCAATTTTCAAAGCAGCAACTAGTTTCAAGGGTGGAACTAAAGCTGATGTATTGCAGGTCATCCAAGCACTGGCCCCAATTTCCTCCAAATTTTCCTGGAACTGTCTCTTGTATAAAATTAATTACTTCCTCCATCTGCAAATCACAAATACATATTAACACCTGAATAATATACTAGAGTGCATACAGTATATATTGTGCATTAAAAAATTTAGGTAACTTAGGGGATCACCCTACAATGTAAGAACATCAATGGTGTATGTGAGGTGTACAATTAATAAGCAGGTTAAAATTACACTGCCAACCACATAAAAAAGTTTTACATCTGCACAGAAATCTCTAAAATAACTTGCAGCCTTTCATATTGGTTGTCTTACGATAAGACTTAAGGGAAATATTTCATTGTTATAAATAACATTTTCAAAAAGGCTTTAAGGCTTATTTCTATTTATTCGTTTTATATAACATGATAAATTTTTTTAAGATGTAGCTTCTACATGGTCATTTCATTAATTTTGACGAATATAAATTTTAATGTAATAGCAAAACTAGCTTGTAAAAACATGTCTAATTTATGTTTTCTTTAGTTTATTAAATGAAAGTCTAAAAGTTATGGTGAAAAGCAAAAAGTTAAAATGTCCTGCAATGCACTTCAAGTACCCATAGGAAGACCCATAGGCCTTGAAATGTATATACAAACATAAATCATGCAAATGGTAAGAGTGCAGCAGTTATGTTAGTAAACCGAAACAAGTTAGTGATGTAAGAGCACTCAAGCAAGATCCCTAACCATGCATATTCAATAAAATCCTTTTAAGAAATTCCAGACATATCAAAATTTTTAGGCTTAATAACCAAGACATCTAATAAAATAGGTTGGGTTACTTGTGTACAAAAATACCATGTACGTTTGTTATTTCTAACTTATTACTTGTAAATACTTCTTACTAGGAATTTTTTGAGAGTTTTTCACTGTATATTTACACACACACTAACTTATTTATGAATGAACCTAATGCTACATTGAAGTTAAATGAACACAATCCTTGGCTAAACATTCATTATCACATCAATTATACTTACACAAGGTTATGATCCATTACAACAAAGAATGCATTTTATCTTAACCGGGCATCACGAGAGTGGCACAGGGAGTATATTGTGCAGTTTCGATGTTTATTTGTATTAAATGAGCATACATTTACTTACTAAGTTTACTCTCTTGATAAATAATATTCTATTAATACTGTGCACATGCAGAGGCAGATGCATACTATAGAATTATTTCATATTTATGTCGCTGCCAACATATAATCAAGCTGTTGGTGGTACATAGGCGAACCCGGGGGGGTGTGGACCCCCCCTCCCTCCCCCGAAATAAGGCAAGGAAATTATGAACACTCGTGTCATTCGAGCTCAATTTTTAAACGCAGAGCAACGAGAGAAATAACGTAACCAAGCAGCCCAATTGGTAAGTAAATGTAAACTAATTTGAATTGCAGTGGTTGCTTCATGATAGGTCAGTCTAAATTCTCAAACCGCGGTGGTGGTTCTATGCAATAATCTGTTCAACTCTACTTTGATTATGTTTTAGATTTGCTTAGTAGAATTGGGCATTGAGTAACAGTAGTGATTGCAACCTAATTTCATACAAAACTCTATAAAAATTATCAAAACTTGGGGGGGATGGGACGTTTTTTGGTTGTTTTGTTAAGTCAGGTACTTTCATTTAAATACTGTACATACATCTGTACGTATAACACGAAGAAAAAAGTTTGATTATCGCAAGGTGCGTAATTTTAAACGACTGTTACAAACATTGAAAAGATGAAGACATTAGGAGGTTAAAGTTTCATCCGTTCACCCGTCAAAAGTATAAAGTTACCAAGTTTTAGACGGACGAGTGGATGACACTTTGCAGTCCATCTTATTGGGTGCAGGTCATGTAATTGACAGACGGCCTTAGTTGCCAACACCCTTACAGTCAAATTATACAGCAATTATTCTATTGTCATGCCGTCAACTTATTAGGAATAAGTTTGTAAAGTGCGTACGTAAATTTGTTAAGTTAACTAATTATTTTTATATATATCTTTTTGGGTTTTTTTTGTAAGTATTTTAATAGTGAAATGCGAACTTACTTAAGTTAATTGAAAGAAAAATTACGCACAAATTACATATCAACAATAGCCCAGGTTAAAAATTGAAATTTGAGACTATTCTATTTATTTACTCAAGACATAATTCATTTTTGGTGTTTATGCAGTTTTTCTTAAAAATCTGGAAGAACACCCCCCCAAATAAATTCCTGGGTACGCCTATGTGGTGGTATCTGTTATTAATTTATCCAGTTACAAGTATTGATAGGTTAAATTCAAACGTTCACACTTTAGAGTTAATAAAAAAAATATTTCATGCTTAACTCACCAGAAACTAGCTGGTCAAGTGCTTTAGTACAATAGCAGGATAACCAAGATTTTCATAAATTGGGTATGGCTCATGATCTTGTATACTCTTGATCGAGACACAAATAATGTTCCCTGATTTCTTTAGCTTATGTACGCCCAAAGATTCCTGGTTTTCTGCTTCAGCTTGTTCTCCAATTATTAACAGTTCTGATTCTGATCCAGTCACTTGCAGAAACATATTCACAATGACAGTGTTCAAATGCAAAGTCATATTTTGCTTAATTTGTTATGTAGCATGTCTGTCATCTTGGATAACACTATATTGAAAAAAAGCTATAGGCATTACCTATGCTTATAGCAATATTTATGTGTTAATAAAATACTTTAGGTATATGCAGTACTAGACGGCGAATTCAAACACCGTTTTTTTTGTGTTAAAGACACATTTTCTCGTGTAGTGATATATTTATATTGTTTTTCCAGTAATATATATACAGTGGCAATTAGTAAAAAAAAATATTTTTTATATATAATATTCACCCATTTTATTAGAAGTATCCTTATTACGTCACACACAGTTGTCATTATTCATAACTAAAATAATTTTTTTTTTTAAAGGAATGTCTTGTGTATATATAGAGAATCTCTCTTATAGTCATTATTTTAATTTTTTATATTGGCAATGCTGTGGAGGTAATCCAAGAGAGCTCTCACTGTGTCGCGAGCTTTGCAGACACGTGGCAATGGTGGCCCCTCCTGTTTTAATAATAACCCAGACTGCCTCCACCGTAGGGACCGCCAGCCAGAAGCGCTTGGAGCCTGTTAGCAAAGCCTTCAATTAATATTATTTATATTTACTTCAAGTTAAAATACTTATAAAATAGTATTTCAAAACAAAATATTATGTGTAACAAGATTTTTTTACTTCAGTTAAGTGGCAGGAAGTTGTGTATGTGTTATTAACAGAGTTACCTGTACCTGCCATTTGATTATTAGCAGGCAAAAGTAACTTGTATTAATATTTTCTTCTTTTGCAATAGTCTCGTTTACGTAACGTTTCTTTTAAAAACAAAAAAACTAATGTATGGAGATTTTTCACATCAGTTTTAATATCTCTTACGAGTAGCGCATTGCTACAAATTAGATTAAATATTACGTGTGTTTTTCAAACAAACGTAACTTAAACTGGATTTGGATAATTAAATAATGTAGTCAACACATCAATATTAGTTAAAAAAAAAAAAAAAGAAAAAAAAAAGATTTTTATTTATTTTAAACAAAAATTACCCCCACCCCGCTGGGTGTCCATCGCCATCAGCAGGGCCACAACTTTGCTGCTAGGAAGAGCCGGCACCTGCTGCTTCGAAGTAGGTACCCGGTACCCCCTGTATTCGTCGGCCGTTAGCGGCCGACCCCAGGGACATGTCCCAGAGGGGCCGGCAACTAACAGCGGCGGCAGGCGGAGGAGGAGGGGGAGATGACGGCCTCTCCTGTAGTTCTTCGGTGAAGAAGGCCACCGCAATTTCGGGTGGAATACCCTCCCCTCCTCATCCTCTTCCTCAAAGACAGAGGCTACCAATGCTGATGGGACCTTCTCCATTAGGGCTGGGCCACACATGCGTGTTTTCACGCAGCGTGAGATCCTGAGCAACAGATGGCCACACGTGCGTCTTTTCACGCTGAAGTATAGTGCGTGAACTAACAGCATCTCCACTGCGCACTTTTCATTATAAATGGAATTTCATTAAGCAAGAATGCTGTTTTTGTATTATGTACTGCGTTGGTTCTTTGTAGGCGGCGTCGTCATCGTCGGGGGCATCGAAGAAAATACTGGGTCCATCCCATACTGAGTGAGAGGTCAGCGAAAGGAAAATTTGTGCTTTTACATAGTAAACTCAAAAAATATCCAGACAAGTTTTATGAGTACTTCAGAATGTCCGTTAACTCATTTGAAATGCTTTTGTGTATGGTGAAAGAAAAGATATCCAAAAATAGAACAGCAATGAGACAATATGTAAGTGCTGAAGAAAAACTTGCAGTGACATTAAGGTAAGTTTCTTTTGCTAATATTTTAATTTACTTTTTCTTTTCAAAATATGTTCCGAAATTAGGAAACGGCATGAAAATAAAAAGATGTTCAAGCAAAAAAAATAAATACATTATCGTGGGGGCCGACATAAAAATCAACAGTGGACGGTTTATTGATAAGTTATAACTTGACAGGGTCTTACATTGCACGTAAGTGTTCAAGGTGATTTAACTAAGTGATTTTTGTTTGCTTTCCTTTTTCAAGAATTAATACATATATTAAGTATTTAATAATATTTTAATATTGCACTGCAATCCTGTTGCAGGTACCTGGGCACTGGGAATTCTATCCGTTCTATACTTGCACTGTCATATGGGAAGTGTTGAAAGAAATATACATAAAACCACCAACTGAAGAAGATTGGATGTACATCAGTGATCTGTATAAGGGGAGAGCAAACTTCCCGCATTGTGTAGGTGCAATAGACGGTAAGCATGTAAGAATAATAAACCCGTGGAATTCAGGTAGTGCATTTTTTTAATTATAAGAAGTATTTTCTATTGTACTTATGGCTGTTGCTGACAGTAATGTGAAAATTAAATATAACTACATGGTTCTCAAAGAAAAATAATATGTACATACAAATCAAGGAAGTCGATTTCAACCTACTGCTAATTATATTATAATGATACGTAGAGACCATGAATAAAACTGCCTGATTTTGGTAAATAAACTATAGGATTTCGGTGCTATATTTCGGTAAATATATTTTTTTTGTTAAATGAGTGCATTTGTTCTACTAATTATTTAATTTCATGATACAAACCAAAGCTGTACATGATACTTGATACAGCAATTACTAGATTCCTGCGTAAGCCTTACAGCAGTGGAAATGTTATCTAGTACAGTAGAACCTCGATGATACTTTCGCGTGTCATACGCCGATTAATTTTGGTCCCGCCGAAAGTACTATATTTACAATGGTTTACTTTCCCGGAACATACACTTATAAAATCACGAATTTCCCGTTTCATACGTTTTTACAAAGCGGAAAAGTCCTAAAATTCACAATTTTTTTTGTTATATTCCTCCTGAAAAAATACGTTTTAAGGTTTTTATTTTGAAAAACGTTCTTTGTTTAATTTTGCAAACTTAAGAAAATAACTTTATCACACCATAGATATGGATAGTATCAGGAAGACTGTGCACCTCGCTACTAGCATCTATGGCCAGCACCGAGCGAGACTAGTGGCGCAAACTAGCAATTATTATGAAAATGGTCAACACGCTTTACCAAGGCACAGATCTCATATTTCGTGCATTCATTAATCTTTGAACTGAATATAGCCGTTTGTTATTGTTTTTTTACGATCGGATTGTTGTGTATTTTACGTTTCTCAAGTTAACATTTTATTGAAAATTGTTCTGTTGCATAAAGTTGTTTGTAAAATGAAACAAACAAGCAAAATTTCTGATTTTCTTTTTACAATAGCCTTTTTTTTAAATTTCTAATTTAGGCTTGGTGACCTTTCCCCCCTTCCAAGAAAGGACTGCTTTACTTGGTTATGGACTGTATTTTACATTTCTGGTGGTTTTATTATATGTATATATAATGATGAATTCATATCTTTCATTAATATAATGCAATTATTTACATATTATATATTTAAGTTTAATCAGACATTGTGCTAGTATGCTAGATTGAAAAAAAAATGTTATTATTGCCATTTTCTTTTCATACACTTTCCCGCATCATACACCATTTTTGTGCCCTCCGTTGAAAAGTGTATGATAGGGGTTCTACTGTAGATTATATACACATTACTTAAATTTTACATCACAAATAGTGTCTAGAATTTTACAGTCTGTATTTATGTATTTAAACAGGCCTATGATATGTTCCTGCACAAAACTTTATAGAATTAATTTTTTTCTGTCAGGAGTATTGGCCACTTTGGCCAAGTAGTTTGGTAAACATATAAGAAAGTGTTCCCTAAAAAATTAGTTAATTACGATTATAGTACATGTAAAATTTCAGGCTCAAACTTTTTTTTCAATTTACTATAATTTTGTTTTACTACACATTTTCCAGCCTCTTTCCCATCAAATTGTGTTTATTAGGACGTTAGAACCGTAACACATTTCCTTGACTAACCTTTCATGTATTCATTTAACCATTCCCTCATTGCTGGGTGATCAAGCTTCTCTACGGGAATATTTGCAGAAACAAATGCACACACTGTATCGCTTGCAAATTTGACTTTAATTTCCTTTGCTCATTTATGGAAAACAATATTATCTTGGAGTGTCACTTGCCTTTTGACTCCACAACCTGATGGTGATATTTGACCTTTTTTCTGCTTTAAATGAGATGCTCGCTGTTTGCAGTGTTTTTCACAAGTATCTTTCCGTTTCCAATCTACTACCGTATTGCAAAATTTACACACCATTATCCGCTTTTCTTTATTAAAAACAATGAGTCCTTCATGCTAGTATTCTTTAGCTAATTCAAACAATGATACGACATTAGGCATTGTGAAGTATCAAGTAAACCAAGTAAACCAAGTAAACTTCAAACAAAACAAACCACAACTACCTATTTTTGTTCACATTTACCTATTTACATGAAACGTAGGATCTTTTCCGACTTCATTTGGTCATTTTACATGACCGGCGTATTGTGACGTTAAAATCCCATAACCTCTGTGTTATTATTTACAAGCAATACAACAACGGACCAGAGATAAGTATCTCTGCAACGGAAACGAATATGGCCAAACAGCTAACTACAACCACATCCCGCTAGGAACGCTGATAAATGGTTGCCGCTTTCAGGCCGAGTGTGTGGTATTTATTTTGCTTCAACTTATGTATGTTGCATATCATAATAAAGATGGATTACGATAATGTTTTGGTTTACTAAACGAATATGTTTTGCGGCAAAAGTATTATTGTGAAACTTTATATTCATATCGCGTTAAAATCTGACATTTCGCGGATAGATGGTGCACCTCCACACTTCCACCTGGCTGTACGGGAACACCTCAACACACATCTGCCTGGGCGATGGCTCTGTCGAGCAGGTGCTGGTGATGACGTGTGGTGCAGGTGGCCACCACGATCACCAGACCTAACCCCTTGTGATTTTTTCTTGTGGAGTTACATCAAAGACATGGTGTTTGTCCCGCCCCTACTGCAATCCTTGCCATAGCTAAGACAGCGAATTGCAGTTGCGGTAGAGTCCATCACTACCGATATGTTGTGCAGGGTGTGGGTGAGTTCGAATATCGTCTCGATGTTTGCCGTGTAACAAGAGGAGCACACATAGAATCCCTTCAATATGTTAAAAAAAACTTCCAGAGATTCTTTATTAACTATATAAGGTTCGAAGCCTGTATGTTGTACCGTTTAGATTTTATGAATTTTTGATTTTGTATACTTCATTTGTGCTCACCCTGTACATTCCTCCTCACATCTTCTCTCCTTCACCACCTACACTCGTCTTCTTCACTTTCCCTTTTTTTTTCCAAAGATACCAACCTGACAACACAACAACTCCTATCCCTCAAAACTTCCCCAGTACCCTGGGTTTTGCAATTACATTCTTCACCCCTCCTCGCCCAAAACCTCTTTCAAACCCAGTAGCTCTCTGTGTCTCTGAAAACACCTGCTTTGGCAGTCTCTTTGTTAGAACATCTGCCAATTGCTGTCCGCTTTCTACATACTGCAATTCTAGTTCCCCCCTTTTTACTTATCACAAACAAAATGGAATTTAAGATCTAGATGCTTGACTCTGTGGTTGTTTTCTGGATTTTTAATTAGTGAATTGCAACCTTGATTATCTTCAAATATCACAACCTTATCTACATACAACCCCATATCAATGAACAATTTTCTAAGCCATGCTGCTTCACTCACTGCTCCAGTTAGAGCTACAAGCTCTTCTTCACTTGTCGAGAGTGCCACCACACCATATTCCCAAATACTTTGAACAAGAACCTAGACACTGATCTTCTATCCTTTTCATCCCCACCCCAATCAGCATCTGCATAACCCATTAAATCAGAATTACAACTCTCTGTATATATGAGCCCTAAGTCACTTGAGTCTTTCAAATATTTTAGAACCCTTTTCAGCAGATGCCAGGCTTCATCTGTGGCCTTATCTTGTCCCCTGTTAAAGAAATTCAAAGCAAAACATAAGTCAGGTCTTGTTCCAAGCATTAAAAACATCAAACAACCTACTAACTGTCTGAAATGTTTGTTTGTTACATTGCTTTCATTCAAACCTTGTGTTAATCTTAATCTAGGGTCTATTGGGATTGGAGATGATTTATAATCCTTACATTCAAATTTCTCCAAAAGATTCTGTATGTACCTAGTTTGGCTGATTTTCATAATTTTATTTCTCCTGTCATAATGAATTTCAAGGCCTATAAAGTACTTTAACTCACCCTTGTCCTTAACTGCAAATTCATTCATTATTTTTTTCTTGACATCATCGATCAAACCCTTACTGGCACTTGCTACAATTATGTCATCCACATACACAAGCCAATACAATACTCCATATTCAGTTGACAGAATTAGACAACATCACACGAATAGAGAATTATTAAAATAATGCTCGTGTTTTTTTATATACAGTAGAACCCTGTTATAATGAATCTGAAGGGATTAGTTTATAAGTTGACTATAGAGGGGAGACTTTATGCCTGGGAAAACTTTATATTGGCAATACTTGTATATTGGCAATACATACTCAAAAGCAAAATCTTAACTAAACATAGGCCTAAGCCAAGAAAAGAACGAATTAAAATACTCAAAGCAACAGTTTTATGAGCAAATGCAGATATTATTTTTAATGCCTTACACATGTACAAACATTCTATTAATGCTTCTTTGACATAGGCGTATTTTCCTTTTTTTCAGGCGTTTAATACTCTGTGACATTCGCAGCATGAAAAAGAAGATTGTTCAGCTTGTTTAATATTGTACTTAATGAGGATGTTGCAATTCCCAGTTCCTTTGCTATTAACACGTGCGGGACAGTGGGGTTGGAGTCTACCTTTTCAATAATGTCCAGTTTATCTCGTACAGATAATGCCTTATGTTTTTTACCACGTTTTTCAGCATTTTTTATGTACGTATATCTTATTGAAGCACTTTTGCAGCTTAATAACACAAAATTCTTTTAACCGTGAAAAGTAAATAAATTAAAAATAATGAGTCTGGCGCATCAAAGATCACTACGTATCATTTAGTATCGCAGTTGCTAAAGCTGGAACGAAATTTTTTCACTTTCTATGGAAAAATTTAGTCCACAGAGTTCTATCTAGTTGTAGTCTTACGAACCTTACTCAATCAAAATGTCCAAAACGTGAACGATAAAAATGAGACGTAAAAATATTGAATTTGCTGCTATAATGTACATACGTATTTGTGTGGCAGTGATTTATGTTTAATTTTGTTAACATATTAAATGTACACGTGTTCGCCCAATCTTTAACTATGCAGGGAAAACTATTTTTATGTTCAACAAACTCATCACCATTTTTGGCTACACATAGCCTACCGAGACCACTCGAATACAACTTGTTTATATAATGAACAGTGAACAATTGAGTAGCGTATTGCGGAGAAAAACTTCAATGTGATCCAGAATAGACGTTTTGTGAAAAAACTAGTAATTATATGGAATTATTTGAGATAAATGTGCATTATATCGGCAAAATTTGTTTGTGGTACACGGGAAAACATATCAACATTGACAAAAGTTTTGCGCTATATCCAATAAATTAATACATAAACTCACGTCATTTTGCCGGAACTGAGACGGGAATTAATTATAGGCAGGTTCACTATAAACGGGTTCTACTGTATGTAGAATCAAATCTTATGAGAAGTTATACAGGCAGTATTTGTGACAACTGAAGTGTGCTAGAGAAAATCTGTTAAAAAAAAAAAAATATTTTAATCTAATTTTCTATTTTCTCTTTTGGTGGTCACTGCTGGTTGGGCAAGTGGTGTTTTATTTATCTTGACTGGAATTGTTTGAAAATGTACTGTAGGTACACACAAACTGGCCCCTTAGCAAATTTTATATTCTTTGCATGCTCTTGTAATATCAATTTTACTACAGAACCTAATATAAGTGATCAAATATTTTGGGTTGGATTTGCCTTATTTTGGAAACTTCATTTCAAAAACTTTTTCACATGAGAGAATTAATTTCTTTGATAGCTTCAGCGATCCTCCCCCAACTATTAATATTTTTAAAAGAAGTCAGTTTCGTACCTTTTGAAATCTTGTTTAAATGAGCCATTATTTTGAATAATTTGAAAAGTAAAAAATATATATATATAAATTTTTCTGAATGAACAATCAAAAATGCTTGCCTCATAAGTTGTGCAAATAATTAATTTTCGGAAGTATATTGCTATATTATGTAAACTTGTGGTCACAGTAACTAATTATTTTATGCACGGTCGTGATTCTAAACCTTTTTAAAAATTCCTTATAAATCGAAAACTATGACACCTTTCTTATTAGAACCATCATAATTGGCCTACCAACGGTTTTGTCCTGGTACACGGCGTACATACATTTACAACATATGCATAATATATAAATATATATATAAATATACCTACTTACATATATTAGCATTTTTTCATTTAATTGTTGTCCACTGGTACATCACTTTTAAACTCTTCTAGAGTTTGTCTCTTATATAGAGTTAGTCTCTAGTTTGTGAGACCAATTCTATAGAATTGAATACCTCAAATTATGTATGGTTTGTTCAACATTATAGATACTTGGATTCGGAATATTAGCAATTGGGTGTCTGGTAATAAATTTCATTTTGGGATATATGGCGCCAACTAACCTTTACACCATAAATATCACTAACCTGACCAGCTAAATTTACCATGAAATCAAAAATATTAACTCTGTTGAATCTAAATTTAAAATGCTAGTTTCTTTGGGCATGTTTCATTACAAGTATACGAATGTGACTAAGTATCATGATCGACAACTATTATTTTAACATAAAAACCATTCTTTACAAGGCCCTTCAAGATTACAGACACAAATAGATAATAATTTCAAATTCCATAGGTGGAAATTAGTCAGTTTATTATGTAATAAGAAAGTGTAGGTTAGTAACTCTGTATACTATAATCAATTCAATCAATTCCAGTCTGACTAAGCTCAGTGTAAGTAAAACAATTATGAGAATCTCTCTAGGGTACTCTAATAGGCTTACTGTTAATACAGACATAAACTGAAGCTGACACTAAATATAGCAAACAAAATATTCAACAGAGCAATTACATTAATCCAAGCAAAATAAAACGTAAATAATATGAATATAGCGATCTGAATGTGGAATGATGTAATTTGTAATATTACAAAATTACATCAACACTTTAAAGTAAACCTTCACAAACTGAATACATACCGTTTGATAACACACATACATGAATAATAAATCAATTAAAGGATATATCGAAGCTGGTTTACGTCGCTATCCATGGATTGCGTACACGAAGATGCGTTACAGTTTAAGATGACCTGTAGCTTCTCGTAGAAGCAACCATCTTCATCGTGTGTTCCGCTCGAATTACAGGTCAGTTCTAGACGATTCATGTGACTTCTCTTCAGAGGTCCTTGTAGCAACTTTTATTGTAGAACACCGTTAACTCTGTGTAAAATTCAAAGTATATCAACTGCTTTTCGAAGATCACAGTAGAATTAGGATCAATAATTTTGTGGCTCAATCCATAAAATGTAGTTGGTTCGCTGCATTAGCCAGATCTTGAGTTGCAAAATTGTTTCATACCTATTCCATTGTAGCAAACGATAATTGTCTTTCTCTAGGTCTCGGTGTCAATTTATAGGTAATTACGCCGACAGTACTTTTGAAAAATATATAACTTCAATAAATCAATATATTGCTAACGGTAATACATTTTCATTTAACTTAGTCTTTCTTCAATTACAAATTACACCCAATTACTTAAACACGTCTTTACACTTCGATCACTCTACCAACCTTTCCCAGCCTGGTTAGGTTTGACCATTCCGAGAAAGGCTCGCAGTGGAAGTTGCCCTGAACCTTAGGCTCAATGGTGTCTTACCTCAAGGTTGAAAAATAGTTAGGCACAAAGGTAGGCCGACTGAACAACCAGCTCACAAAATTATAAGAAATATTTTCTTTTAGGTTAACTTGGGGGTAATATTTTAAAATAGAAACTAACTCATTTTCAGACCATCAGTTATATTTGATATAAAAAAAAACTTTATGAGTATTACAGTATTACTTAGTTATTTATAAATCTTCATAAACAATAAATAGAATATCACTTGTTACATTTGTTACTTGTTACATTTGTTACTTAAATTAAAAAAAGAAAAAAAAATATGGGGCCCCAAAACATTAAATAAATTATTAACGTTACTTTAATTCATAAATTTATGTTAGCAAAACCAAATAATAACCAAACGATGAAAAATTTATAAAATGAATTTAGGTAGGTTGTCCACATTTATTGCCGAACACATGCTTCATGCGAAGTATGAAAACGAAGAATCACTTTCCTGAATTCATGAGTGAGTGAATCCCGTAGCCATCAGAAAAGAGAGGAGAACATCCTCTACTCCAAACAAAGGGTTACAAGTAGTTCATAGCATGGCCGGCATAGGGAAGCACTCCAGATCCATGACTCGTGGGCCGCCAATAGGCGGCTACCCAAACTTGAAACTACCGCATGGATGCGGTGGATAAATTAAGAGCAGAAAATTAATACAGTTTTTCACATGATGGTCACCAAGAAGAAGGAAGTGACCATAGATGGCATAACACAGTTAGCCAAACATAGTTACAAATGCACAATTTAAAGAATAGTTCCGAAAACTGAATAGCACACTGCCTTGACGAAAATATAATAATTAATTAAACTTTAAAATAATTAAATTTGTTCAGAGTTCTTTTCTTTGATTCTTGATGCACTTAAATTGGATAATAATTATGTGATAATAAAATACAATACAAATGGTTAGAACGAAACATACCTTCACTTAAAGACAAAATTACAAATAAATTACCCCCATAACAGAAATTCTTAAAAAAAAATAAACCAGCGTTCAGTTTGCCGAAACAAAAAAACAACACACAAATAGTTAAGCAAAAACGAGTGTACGCCCAGCTGAATGCTGCAATGGCACATCACCCAAAAATGTCAGTCTTTTCTTTTTTTAAATTTCTTTAACCATAGCACAAACATTACTTTTGTCTTTTCACCATAGAAGTTGAACCACTATTGCATAGAGCAATTAATACAAACGTAATTTCGCATAGAATTATTATTTATGGTCGGGATAAAAAAATTAATAAAATATTCAATTATGTGAGATGTAATATCACAATCAGTTATAATTATATTCTTATACAGGGTGGCCACCCACAAGGTCCCAAAAAATCCCCCTGAATGTGAAGTTGTGAAATCAATAAAAATTAACACATATTATTTAAAATGGTTAATAACAAAAACTTAACATTCTAGTTATTAACTATAGTACTCAATACTCACTGTTGTTCAAATGTATTCTTAATTTGTACTTGGAAGATGCGAAGAAATCCCTAGTTATATAATTAGTCTTAACATGAGGCGCACTATACTATGTAGACTGTAACGTATTTACAAAATTACTTAGCACATGAACACTCAAATTTACGCAACAGAAATGTTTCACTCAGATTACTTACTACTTTTTTACTACACAATCTATGTTCATTTTATTCACTTGGTTAGACACTTGATCTTCTCGTCTATCAACTCAACTTCCATCCTAGCATCTTCAATTAGTTTTTGCTTCTTGGCAGCTAGTTCCCTCACAAGTACTGCAGCTCCCTTCTTTATCAAGTCATCTTCAGTCTTCGTTTTGCTGGATAGCCTTTGTTGATCCATTGCCTCTTTATACCGAGTATGGGAGTTACGTACTGAACTAATCAATTCCTTTAAAATTCCATTTACAAAAGTGTTCAGTCCTCCAACTGCCACAATACCATCGTACACTTGACTCTTCCTTGAGGTTTTCAAGTAAACACTCCTTGTTAATTGAAAAACCTCTTTCCACATTAGCATTGCCATGAGACAGTATTAAAATAATTTTTAGAAAAGAAACAAGCTGCAATGTGTCTTGTACAAAAGACATATGCTTCATTCAGAAATAGTTAAGTCGTTCCTTCCTCATACAAAAAGCTTTTGAAGAGTTTTGGACATCATCCCTTTTACAAAGTGACTTAAACTGAGAGTCAATTTTGTCAGCCTCCACACCAGACACAAAGTTTTTTTTGTTGCACACAACTGGCTGGGTCTAGGCATGAAATTCCTTCAGTGAATGAATATTTCAAAGCTGAATGCTCTAATATTTTTTCACAGAATTTCTGGAAAACTTTTTTGCAATCATTCATAAACTGCAAAATTTCTAGTTCAGAAGCCTTCTTCACATTTTGCAGGGAATTTCTTGCGGCATAGCCTAAATCAATACTCTTTGTATTCAAAATCGCTGTCTTATCCGACAAATCAACAACAGTAGCTTTCGTTGAACGAATCAGATCTTTTTTCACAAACTTGGACATAATGTTTTGTCGCGTGACACTCTCTAATCAGGGTGTCCCCTGCTCCAATTGTGGCTGCCTATGGGGGTTGCTAGTGGTGCTATCTATGCCGGGTCAATGGAGATTCCTTGGTGGGGTAGGGGGGAATGGCCCCACCTAGGCAGGCCTTGTAGATGGGCGTCAGAGCCGCCGAGTGATATGGTGGAGGGGCGGTTCTTCTCCAACGTTATCCCTTTAGGGGGAGGGGATGGACTCGGGTTGACCCGGGTGGGGGCCGGGAAGAAGACCTCCGTCTGGCGGGGACCAACGGTCTTCTGTCGGCGGGCTGCTGCTGCTCTGTCCCGAGCCTTCGTGTATACCCACGGGGCGGGGACTGATGAATCTCCCTCCACGGGTATTGGCCGTGGGTTGGAGGGGGGTAAGGCACTGCCGTTCGGTAAAGGCCTCGGGGTCTGCTTAGCCCCCTGCCCTCGATAGAAATACGACATGGGTTGCTGGTTGCTTACCCACAGAGAGTCTGGCGGCTCCGGTGATCGCTGAAGTGGCCGCTCTTCCCTGGGTCGAGGGCAGTCTGGCGAGCTGGTCGGCTGGCAGGCGGTGGGTGTCTTGGTGGGCTCTCCCTCTCCCGAATGAAAAGCTCGGTATGCTCGTAGCACAAACTTTATTCGCTAGCTCTGGGAGTCGCAGCCTCTCCCCTACAGGCTACATATACTGACACTGTATTACTAGCTACGGCCTTTAACTAGGCAGGTCCTGGCTCGAACGATAACACTCACACCTCGACGAATTCCTCTCCCTATCTGCTCTCGGTCCTCACGTAGACGGGTTCGAGTCCCGGAGTCCTCTTGTAGTGGTGGCACGGTGAGAGAGAGACCTCGGCGGCCGTGGTGCCACTGGGACACCAACTGCCTTCCTGGGCCAAGGGCTGGCCCTTTTATACCCATCCTGAGGGCCTGGGTGTGACGTCGGAGGGCGAGGGATTCCGGGAATTGCCGGCCGCTTCCCGGAATTCCAGGCAGCAGTAGTGCCGTGCGCAAAATGCTGGCCTGGGTGGAGAGGGGTAGGCGGGGTGGCGGCCGGTCGGGGTGGAGGAGGGTGTGGAGGGAAGAGGCTGCGCGCGCACTCGGCCGGCCTGGTGGGAGAGGGGGTAGGCGGGAGGTAGCGGCTGGTCGGGGGGTGTCGGCCAGCTCCGCCGGCGCTCGGCCTGGTTGCTCCGGGCAACCAGAGACGCGGGAGTCATCGCCCTGGCAACGGGCGACGCGAGCGTGGCCGGGCGGTGACAGCCGTGATGGCCATCTGGCGCGGCCCGCACACGTGTTTAGGAAGGAAGGGGCTGACGGCTTCGAGATTACAGACGTGCGCGGCACGTCGCACGTCAGTTTAAAAGCAGTGAATTTAGAGATTCATAAAGTAATGGTGCCATGGGTGCATCTGACTGAAAGTCAGTTAAGAACGGCTCAATGGTCGCAGCAAGGGAATTAAAAAATGCTAGTTTAGGAAGCAAAAGCTTATCCTTCATTGCTTCACACACAACTAAAAAACTGTTGCAATGAGGAGCTTTCAGTTTTGAGTCCTCTACATATCTCTGAACAAATGGATGAATTGTCATAGCCCTTTCAGCAACTTTCGCATTTTCTAGCCATCGTACTGGGCAAAACTTTAAAGGAAAAGATGTTGAACCTGACAAAGTGATATAATCACTTCTTCGTGAGGGAACATTTTTAAATAAATAATATAATGCTCTTAAAAACTCCATCACTTTCCACCCTGCACATTTTATAGCAGTTTTAAAGACACCATGAAGGGCATGTAAACCACAGCTACCGATGTCCAAAAGTGAAGCTTCCTCAGGGTCCCTTGCAAGCATGTCTTTAAGATCTCTCACGAGTTTAATATTGACGTTAGGCCCATCCATAGAAAAAAGAACAATTTTTTTCATGTCAATTTCACTCAATGCTGAGATCAGTGCATTCTGTAGATCTGCAGAAGTACTGTGGCCAAGAAATGCCGAAGAGAAATATCTTGTAATTACACAGTTATTACTTTAATCCCAAAGTCTAACCACTTCATCCATTTGACCTTTTTGGGCTACCTTGTTTAGGGACACGTTAAATCCCACAACAATGTGTGACGCATTGGTACACATTTTTACAAGATCACAATGAAAATGTGGTGCTAAACCATACACTGTAAGATACGAAATTTTGGTTCTATGCAACTACATTTTCTGCGCAATGTTGGAATCAGGGAACATAATTTTAAACAATGAGGCATTTGTATCAGCACTACGTACAGAGATGTGTGACATTACTGTGGATGCCCACCAAATTATTTCTGCATGAGTTACTTTGTCATTTAAAACATATCTGTCTAAGTCATGTGCTTATTTGGCTGTTTCAGAAGAGGGTACTAACCTGTTGACAGTTTCTATTTAAGCTGATGTAGAAGGTTGGTTTGTGTCCAGAAAAAGATTCTGTGAACATCCACTCTGCTGACTAAAAAAACTTTTAAGTGTTGAACATTTGGAGAGAGCTGCAATTCCTTTCTGGTGTTTTTTGCCATTCATGTGGCTTCGCACTGCCGTTTTCCCCATATTTCTTAAAGAAAACACTGTCGCACACAACATTTTGCTGAAAATGGAGATCCTTGAACAGGTTGAAGCCAATCTTTATATCTATCATCAACCATCCATTCGTGAGAAAATGAACACTTTGATAATGTACTCACACTCATTTTTTATGTAATGAAATATTTGCCCGAAAAATAACTAGAGGGAAATGATATCTTTAAGCCCTTGCCTACGTCAATTTGCCGAACCCACAACAAAAAAAGACCGATAATAGTTTACGGCAAAATTCATAAACAGCCAACCATTCTGTAGCTATTTTCAAGATGCCAACGACTGGTTATTTTTTCACGTGAAGAAATAACTAATTCGTCCGAATGGAGATTCACGGAACCATATTGGATTGGATGAACTGTACGCAAAATGTCTACTTCACTTATTTCTTAGACACTAAAATTCAAAAGAAAACATGAGGAGATTCACGTGGTTTATGTTAATCAATTCAAGCGTACTTGCTTTCATAACGTTTATAAACTTTTAATACACGCCTGCCATTTCCAAACTAAAAACGTAAAATCCGACCGAAGCTAGCCGAGAGTATACGAAATACCAAGAGACGCTAGGCCCCGAAAGGCGCATATATATCATGCTGCGACCGCTTCACAAGTGGGCAGCACTGGTAGGGCCCCGCAAGGCGCATACATACCATGTGGCGCGCTGGCGCCCGCTCACCAATGCGAACGTCGCGTCTTAGGCTTGCGAGGCAACAAGACAATATACCCCTTATTTTTTATTTATCGGCATTATATTTCCTGCATAAATCCTGTTGTTTCCAATCTGTTGACACCCTGCTATTTTGCGCAAGTAAATCCGAATGACAAAAATAAAATAAAAATTCCCGGTTTTAAGGACAAAATTCATGATATTTCCCTGATATATCCAGGTGACAATAAAATCCCTGCTATATCCCGGTTTTCCCGGTGAGTGGCAACCCTGTTATAGCTAGTACAATTCTTGCATGATCTGGAAAATTTATTGCTGGCTAAATTTATCAAATGATTAGCTATAGCAACCTAAGGGAAATTAATTCTTTTAACTTGAGTGTACTCAATACATCCTGTTTGATATAATATGTGGTATGCGACTCTCATACCAATGTGAGCTTGGTAATCGTTATCACAATCCTATGGTAATCTTAAGTGTACGAAATATTAACACTTAAAGAAAACAATATGACCTTTGAACAATTAAACTTTATATAGTTGACAATACTATATAATAAAAAATTGTGCCTAGAGTACAAGAAATGTATTAAATTAATAATTTTGAATCACTTTAGAATTAAATGAAAAAGCACAGTAATTAAATTATTCTAACTTAAATTTATTTTTCTCTTTGATATTATATTTATGTAGCAACAATATTGAAAACATATCTACTGAAGTGCAGCTAAACTATACGCTATATCGTCTGAATTTATTTTCCATTCTTACATTTTTGGGGAGCCGTTACACCAAGCAATATCAGTACGTGTGAAAAAATACGACTTACGCAGAAGAGGTGTTGGAAATAGAGGGATATATCCCTCCTCCCCCAGAATACTAAATATCTATAAAACTCTATAATTGTGACAATACACAGAAAGAAATTGAAGCAAAACAGCAGGCAAAGTGGTTCTATTCATGCTACCCTCATACCCCTCCACCACACCATGTGACAAGCAGGTAGAGGAAGCCAGCCCGGGAGGAGGGCAGCCGAGGTCAGGCAACACCGCTGTTGGGAGCCGAGCTGTATTCCTGCTTGCTTTGCCAGACTTCACGGCGCCAAGTGAGCAGCGGGGTGCGTCCAATATATTTTGGAATTCCAGGCGCAAAGAAAAAACACATTTACTTTGTGGTACGGATTTCAGACCTGCCAAGTCTCACGATGTGAGGCTCACGATTTTAATGTCCATCTCAGGCCCTCACGCCAAAATAGTGTTTCCTCACGATTTTTCGGGGCCCCAAGATTTTGTTTGTAAAAGTTACAAAACAAGTCTTACGAAAGCTTACAGTAAGTAACGAGTTTCCATCAATACTCGAGTCACGTAAAGGAAGCAATTTTGCGTTTTGTAGCGTGTGCCGTGCTGATTTTTCTATCTCGCATAGTGGAAGAGGATACATTGTGAAACATGTCTCTACAAAAAAAACACAACTAACATGTGAAATGTATTGCTTCCAATAAAAAAAATTAATTTTGCTGTGAACAGTGATAAAAGTGTTACACGAGCAGAATGTTATTTTACATCTTTTTTAGTTGCGGCCCTGCATGATCACTACACGACAGCGCTAAATTATGTTCAACTAAATTAAATCTGTAACCTATAAATTGTTGAAATAAATTTTGAAGCAGAGACCATGTTTTGTCTAGAGACGTACGAGACTGTAAAATCCATATAAAACGAAACAATTAATAACGATTCACTCGCAAACAACTCGATTGGCAGCAAGCGTGCACGATAGCACAACTTACCGCCGTGGTGGTTCAACAACAACTGTTGCTTCGTTGCCGGAAGCTGCAGGGCTACCTGCCTTGGCAGGCAGCCAACTTGAAAAACTTGGCGCTGCTAGAAAGCAGCGCGGGAAGTTCAAAATTCAAATGTTTCAAACATTAACACTAAATTACACACAATATTTACAAGTCCAAACATTACCGCCTGCCTTGAAATGTCCCATTTCAACAATCGTACGGTAGCGGGCAGAGCTTCACCACAGGACGCTTCAAAGTTCCACTAGAAGTCCGGATAGTAGCCACTCTGGCAACATCATCTTTCCCAGGATAGAGCTCCACGATGCGCCCCAAGTGCCACTGGAGAGGTGGGAGTCTGTCTTCTTTCAGGAGCACAAGTTGGTTGGCAGTGGGACTAGCTCCCTGCTCATTCCATTTCTGCCGCTGCTGGAGCGTGTGTAAATAATCCCTGTGCCAACGATGCCAAAAGTCCTGTTGAAGGCGTTCCAAAAGTTGCCAACGTTGAAGGCGGTTTAGCTGTACATCCCTCAAGTTAGGCTCTGGTAATGTGACCAGTGGCTCCAGGGTTAAGAAATGGCCAGGGGTTAGAGCACTGATGTCATTGGGATCAGAGCTCAAAGGGCACAGGGGTCTCGAGTTCAACGTAGCTTCCACCTGCACTAGAAGGGTGTAAAGCTCTTTAAATGTGAGCACTTGTTCACCAATAACTTTACTTAAGTGAGTCTTGAAAGACTTTACCCCGGGCTCCCACAAACCACCAAAATGGGGAGCAGCAGGAGGGTTGAAGTGCCACATGACACCGAGCTGGGACAACGCATCAGTGACAGCCTGCTGGTGTGGTGCCGACGACAGAAGTTGCTGAAGTTCCTTAAGACGATTGTGAGTTCCGACAAAGTTGGTCCCGCAATCACTGTAGATATCAGATGTTCTCCCACGCCTGGCAAGAAAACGTTTGTAGGCTCCAATAAAGGTATCTGTGGACAGGTCTGAAGCTAGTTCTGCATGAAAGGCCTTTGTCGCGCAGCAGACAAAAATACAAATGTAAGCCTTCAAGAACTTTGCCCCACGGACCCGACCAAGCTTAACCATGAAAGGACCAGCATAGTCAACTCCTACTTTGGCAAATGGTTTAACCTTTTGCACTCTCATAGAGGGAAGATCGCCCATGAGAGGTGCGCTTGCTACGGGTCTTTGCTTGAAACATGGAACACAGTGACGCAAGCAGCGAGAGATGGCATCATTATCTGCAAGAATCCAGAATTGTTCTCTAAGAATTCCTCTAAGAGTCTGAACTCCAGGATGATGATTCTTTTCATGATAAAGGTTAATAATGAGATCAGTCAAATGGTGAGATTTTGGAAGCAGCACCGGGTGCTTCTGCTCAAACGGAACACTGGAGTGAGCTAACCGACCACCTACCCTTATCAGGCCACTGTCATCAAGAAAGGGTACTAGTTTGCGAATCTGAGGGGAAATGCACTGTCCCTTCTTCAGAGCACTTATATCCTCTTTGAAATGATGTGATTGTACCCAGAAGAGCCAAAAATGTAAAGCCTTAATCAGCTCATCAGGAGACATATTGTCAGTCTTGCGTTCTTTCAGTGACACGCGACAATTGTGGGCAAACCGCAATAAACAGCACGTGACACGCAGAAGCCTGGTTAGTCTACTGAATCGCGTTGCCAACTGGCCAAGATCATCAGAGGACGTTACAGTGGTAAAGGTGACAGTCTTCTTCTCCATCACGGCGGGATCCACTTCCACTGCATCTGGTGACTGGGAAGGCCACTGTCCAGGTGACTCTATTAACCATGGTGGACCAGTCCACCACAAGTGATGATCCAATAGTTGAAGAGGGAAGAGACCACGAGAGGCACAGTCAGCAGGATTGAACTCAGACGGTACGGGTAAGCTCCTGGAGTTCGCTTACCCGGTTAGCTACAAAAGTCTTCAACTGATGCGGAGATGAGTTAATCCATGCTAAAACCACTTGTGAGTCTGTCCAGGCTGTGATGGAAGATACAGGCAAAACTTCTTGGTAAGTCTCAATCACATGGTTGAGCACACGAGCCAACAGTAGTGCTCCACAAAGCTCCAGACGAGGTAAGGTTTGGCTTTTGACTGGTGCAACCTTGGATTTACTGGTCAGCAGACGAATGATGGTTCGATCATCCGGGCACACTATGCGCAGGTACACCACTGCCGCGTAACCAATCTCAGAACTATCACAGAAACCATGGACCCTTAATGAACCGAGCGACAGCAATAGAGGACAACTGAAGGAGCTCCCGGCTTAAATGATCCCACTGAGAAGCAAGATTAGGGGGGAGGTGATCATCCCAGTCAATGGACCGGACCCACATCAGTTGCAATAGATGCTTTGCAAACATTAACAGTGGAGTAAGCCATCCTAGAGGATCAAATATTCTGGCTACATTGGCAAGGATGCTCCTCTTCGTAACAAGACTCGAGTGGCCTCTGATTACATAGGAGAAGGTGTCCGAGACTGGGTTCCATTGAAGTCCTAAGACCTTGACCACAACTTTACTCTCAGGATCCAGATCAAATGATTGGGGCATATCAACATCTTCAGGCGGAAGCCAGTCTATGAGAGCTGTATGGTTGCTCATGAACTTCCTCAACTTGAAGCCCCCTTTGGCAAGAAGAGCTCGAAGGTCCTTTTGGATGGCCAGAGCAGATTCAAGAGAGTCAGAACCGGTAACCACATCATCAACATACACATCGGATTGCAAAACTCTTGAGGCATCTGGAAAGTGGTCTTTCTCATCGACCGCCAGTTGTTGAAGAGTTCGAAGGGCCAAGAACGGAGCTGAGGAGACGCCATACGTCACCGTCTTCAATCGATAATCCTGCACAGGTTCCGAATCACAAAAGCGCCAAACAATGCGTTGGTAGTCCTGGTGCTGGGGCAGAACAGATATTTGACGGTACATTTGTTTAACATCTGCCGTAAACACAAAGGCATGTAGCCGAAAGTTCAACAGTAGGTCAAAAATGTCCCTTTGCAACTTGGGGCCGGTTAGCAGTGTGTCATTCAATGAGACACCAGATGAACTCTTAGCAGACCCATCAAACACTACCCGCAGCTTCGTGGTTGAACTCTCTGGCTTCACGACACAATGGTGGGGAATATAATAAGCCGGCATCACATTAATCTGATCATCAGGAATCTTTTCCATGTGACCCGTGGCAAGATAGTCTTCCATGAACTCTGAGTATATTAGTTTGAGCTTTGAGTCACCTTTCAAGCGTCTCTCTAGGCGCATCAACCTATTTATAGCTTGGGGTCTAGAGGTGCCCAACTCAGGTCTCGAGTGGCGAAATGGCAGGGACACACTATATCGGCCTTCTTCATTTCGGACGTGAGTTTCGGCAAACATGGTTTCGCAAGAAACATCCTCAGGAGACTTGTGTTCTACATGTGGGAATTCTTCAATTTCCCAGAACTTTCGTACATCATCATCTAATGGAGGGTAAGAAGTGAACAGTGTGACACAATGCGATGCCAGGCAGGATGGTGGAAGTTTGTTGTCCACCCTTCCCATGAGAATCCATCCCAAAACCGAGTCGAGAGCCACTGGAGACCCTTCAATCTTGCCTCCAGTTACGAGAAGAGGAAATAGGTCAGCACCAATAAGCAGGTCAACAGGACCAGGGGTGTCAAAAGAAGGATCAGCAAGCTTCAGATGAGCCATTGATCGCCGCACATCCGATGAGAGTTTGGCACTCGGCAAGTTATTGGTAATGCGTGGTAACACAAATACATCCAGGGCAAACTAATTATCTGGATTGCCCACTGGGGAGATGACAACTGATGTGTAGGATTTAGCCACATTCACAGGTGTACTGGACAAACCATGTATTGGAAGATGGGCCTGTCTGCGAACCAGCCGGAGCTTTTGTAGGCACTGTTCGGTGATAAAGCTGGCTTGACTGGCAGTGTCTAGCAAAGCACGTACAACACAAGGCACACCAGAACGATCGAAAATCTGTACTTGAGCAGTTGACAACAATATTGTTGTTGTTGAGGTAGGTTTAGCAGCAGTCACTTCAACAGTGGCAGGATTAGAGTCATGATGGTGGTTCCTTGTCTGAGTTGGATGGGATGGAGTCTTCATCTGATCGCTGACCCCCAAAATGCAGCATGGAATGGTGACGTGCCTTACAATGATGACATGATGACTTAGATGGGCACCAATTTGATCGATGTGATGGGGAAAGACAATTCAGACATAACGTATGCTCCTTTATTGCATATCGTTACTTGGGGCTACCCTGCGAGAATATAGGGCATGACCTAACCACATGAATGTCACTACACAAGAGACAACTTTGTGACTGTGGAGAACTTACTAATGTGTTTACAGACTGACCTCGAGAATGCCTCCAGCTGTTTTGGTGCCCTTGAGCCGTCTGTTTGGGAGCCTGATTTCCCGAACTCCTAGAACGGGAAGTTATCACAGCCTCTTGAGCACAACAATGTTTTTCAAGAAACGAAGTGAAACTACTAAGAGTGGGAAACTCGTCTGTTAATGTCATTTCCCATTGAGTTTGTAAGGCAGTATCCAAACGTTTGCATAAAATGGGCAGCAGCATCAGATCCCACTGGTCTACAGGGACAGACAAGGCCTTAGGTGTTCAACAGTTGGCGCAATGCCTTGGGAGAGTCAGCTGATGCAGAGGGTGCTTGAAGTAAAGCCTCCACATGGACAGACACAATGAGCCTCTTGTTCTCGTACCTACCAACAAGTAGTTTCCAAGCCACATCAAAATTTACTTCAGACATGGGCAAGGCCTGTATCATGCTGAGGGGTTCACCACTGAGAGCAGTCTTCAGATAAGCTAGTTTCTCAACACGTGAAAGGTCACTATTGTTAGCAACGAGAGTGCAAAATAAGTTGGAGAAGTTAGGCCAATGTTTAGTGCTACCCTCAAAACTTGGAAGCGTAATTTTTGGTAAAGCCACCCTAGAATTGCTCACCTTGGGCCTTGACGATGTTGAGCTCTACATCGAACACCCCTCCAGGGCACTTACCGTCGCCATGACTTCAAAATATTTCTCTTCGAAATCATCCATACGTGCCGTCAGTTCTGAGAGATCAATGTCAGAATTTTTTGTTGACCCAAGAACCACAAAATCCGCCTCGAACTTATAATGGACTTGGGGTAGATCACGAACTGTGGCCCGAATCAAGCCTTGCTTAGAAGCATCTTCAACAACACTTCGAGACAGGTCGACGGCACATTTGAGCCGAGACTCTGCTAGGCGGATACGCACGAGTGCCGAGCCTATATCTGCCATGGTCACACACAGAAGCAAAGGACAAAATAATCAAAAAAGCACGACAACAAATAAATAAACACAACGACGACCAATATAACAAAAGTTAGACACAGCAAAACAAAATTTATATTCAGTAAAAACATCTAACGCAACGAAAAACATGAGCAGACGCCGATAAATAATACAACATAACCCCAACACGAGATATATTCCACGAAAACAAAGAATATATACAGTTTCTTAGATCACAAAATCTCTGCGAATTTCTTCTAAAACACGTTGCCGAAGAGATCTAAATAACGAAAGTATAGCGCACAAAATAACATGGACGAAGTGTGAAAGTTTACCACGTGCACACGAAACACGTTTCATACAACACCATAAAAACCGGAACTATCCGGCCCGGAGGACCAAATGTTTTGTCTAGAGACGTACGAGACTGTAAAATCCATATAAAACGAAACAATTAATAACGATTCACTCGCAAACAACTCGATTGGCAGCAAGCGTGCACGATAGCACAACTTACCGCCATGGTGGTTCAACAACAACTGTTGCTTCGTTGCCGGAAGCTGCAGGGCTACCTGCCTTGGCAGGCAGCCAACTTGAAAAACTTTGCGCTGCTAGCAAGCAGGGCGGGAAGTTCAAAATTCAAATGTTTCAAACATTAACACTAAATTACACACAATATTTACAAGTCCAAACAGACCATGTAACATACGTACAGGTATGTCACTTAAATTTAAAGATCCTCATTTGTTGTTTTTTATATCTAACCTGTATTTATGGGCCTGAAAATTTTTATCGAGGACCTCATGATTTTTTAAATTTGAATGTTGGCAGGTCTGGGATTTGAAGTAGCCTACTATTGTTAATATCAGACTTTCTATTGTTTATTATAAAAGTATATAGTTGTAGGTATTGCATAATTATATTGGGATTTATTTTAAGTCAATTGTTGCAGTTTTTCATTAAAGTGAAATTATTTGATTTTAGGACTGTGCACAAATACTACTAATAAATTTTTGAAAATTTTGAATATCATTAAGTAGTTCACATATATGAGGTGCAGTATACAAAATATTAGCTAAATTTATGAAAAATATTTTAAATCCGTATGGCTAGAAGTGCTACAAACTTAACTTTGAGCTCATGTAGCTCATTAACTATCACTTTTAGAGACAATTCTTCACTCACCAAAATTAGTTTATATGAAAACATTATTTACACCTTATAATCAGGAATAAATATTTTTGAGTCATACAGCCTTAAGGTATGACAAATGTTTAAGTAGCACCATTTTGCAAATTGAAAACCCAAAATTTCCCGGGGAAGGGCCGCCGTACAACCCACTTCATATGATGGATCGGGTGTTCCTAGCTGTAGGCTACCCCCACCCCCAAACCAAAAACGTTCCTACGCCACTGGTTATTGCATTTGCTATGGGACTTATATTTTAAATCTACTTTCAGATATTTTAATTGTGTACTTGCACCACACTGAAATTTTATTCCTATCAACAGTTTACAACCAATAGAAGCTTAATACCTGAACATTCTTTTGAGTTTTTTCTTGCCTTAATAGTGCTGTTGGTATTACTTTTTTGTTTGATGAATACTGATCAGTGACAACAACTGTTTGCATAAAATGTGGCTGCATACATATATTTGATAATATACACAAGACTTATTAGTTGTGACACTGTCAGTATCATGTTTTTGGTAATGTTCTTAAAATAATACGGGATAATTATGGTACTATAATGTTCATCGTGGTTTCATACGCTTGCCTGCAAATGGTGCAGGTTTGATTTCCTGCCATTGCTTGCAAACATGATTCACATAGGCAAAGGTGCCGGCATGGTAACAGCACAATGCATGGCTCCTCGTCATTGCATGCTACACATGTTCCGGAATGAACATTCTGTCCAGCAGCAGAAACACTACCAACACTGATGTTAATGTTGTTGGTCATGATTGATGGAGGTAGAAATGCTTCCCAGTCTTCCATTTGTCATCTTCCGGCAGATGCCACACTGGGTCACTTTCATCCGGTAAGTAGTTTTGTACATTTTCATATGTTCGTAATTGATTTGCATTTGCATAATAATTTAGTTTGTATTATACAATCATTGCATAAAAATGTCATACATCAGTTCAGTAACAGCGAAACATATTTATCTAGATTAAGGCTCTCTATATCTTCTTCTTATTACTTTTAACATAAAACATTTCAAATTAAAGTACGTAAATTTTGTACTTTTAATCAAATTAAATTAAACTGTAAACAAAGTGATGGTTTACAACATCTAACCACCATTTTATGCTGTAAATGTATGCCCTAAATTTGATACGGAATGCCCAGTTGAGAATCGGTTAATAAAAAGTACAATAACCGTCCTGAAACTATAAGGCCGGTAATCAAAAGAATATTATTTAAATTGTGTAATTCGTGAACCTCAAATGCTGTATTGCTACGACTTACTTCTTTCACAGGTGCACAATTTCTTTAATTGTTCAAGTAAATAAGGTAATGTATTTTCATAGTAGGTACTTTAATTCTGAAACATATAGTTGTTAGCAGTGCGGCTAAAGATCTTGTTATTTGTTAACTTAGGCCGGGCACTCACTAGAGCTTGAACGATAATATCCATTCCTGTTTAAAAGTTAACCTGTTTACTAATCCAATTGAAATGTCCATGATTGAGATTGTATGAAACCACGTGATATATGTTATACTGATTTTAAACAGGAATAGATATTCTCGTGCAAACTCTAGTGAGTGCCCGACCTTAGGTGTACATGACTGTTTATAATGTTTACTTGTTTGAGTGGATTCATGCATTTTTGTGCTGTTGTGAATTTTTTTAACTTTATGGTAAAGTACTTCTAGCTTGTTGCGACATGCACATAGTATTATTTTGTTTACCTTTGGCATACGTGAAGACCAGTATTATATATATTGTACTGCACCTTGGGAAAGATAGATAGGTACTTATGCATTTTTCTGATGTATAGATAGGTATGCATTTTGCTGATGTAATACTGAAATATTATGTCTTCTGAGATATGGAACCACTTTCAACGTGATATGATTTGCAATCAAGTCTTTTCCGCAAGCATATTCTTACATGTATTGTGACTCATCATATAGCTGGACATTAATTTAAATGTGTTTTTGAAAGAATTTTTCCCTAATTTTGCATTACGTAACATTTTTTATACATTTCACAATTGTTACTATTGCTTTTTTAAATTATGTGGTTTTCAGTATATGGCCTAACTATTGTTGTTTGTTTGCACGTATGCGCAGAAATTTTCGTTAATGTAAGGATAATTTGGCTTTTGAGCCACATTGGTCACACGTAGCCTTTTTTAAGGGAAAATGTGTTTTTAATCCAGCAGTGACTCCGTAACTCCCAGATTTAGGTTATGAGGGCTAAAAGATTCCAAAAAAGGGTGCTGTGTGTCAAAATCGATGTGATTAGCCAGTAAAATAGGATTGCGTCACTATTTGATTTTGCAATAAAATTGGTAAAATGCACATTCAATGTATGAGAATGCAGCATTTTGTAGCCGCGAGAAGAGACTATATTTTGATATACAAATCTCAAATTGGAATATAAGTACAGTAATTTTATTTTTATCTTAGAGAATGATTAGAGTGAACCAATCGGTACCATTTTTTTTTTTCGAGAGAAGCTTGAACAATCTTTCCAAAGAGAATTATCATAGACGGGAATATGTTTTTCGGTCTAATTTTGATAATCTCAAATAACTGTATAAAAACATTTGTTTCATTTTAGTTTTTAGAAATATTATATAAATTTTTAATCTATTTGCTGAGAGTGTTGTACCAAGGGATTGTGTTCTACCTAATAGAAATGAGTTAGTAATTATTGATTATTTGTACATTCTAATGTTTTGATTGTGAATTTCTGAGGGTTCAAATACCTATGTTATTATGCTACATTGTGCCATTAATTATTTATGTTTCGTGCCATCATGCTTTGCTAACTTACTAACTGGTATTGAGTCAAAGCATATGTACGCCAAACTGAATCAAATTAAAACCTTAGATGGATATTTAATACATATATGAACACATATCATGAGATATATATATATTTCACAGTAGTTATTACAAGGTGTATACTATTTGAGTTGGAGTGTGTGTACGGGATCCGGAGCTACATCTGCGAGTTCTACCACTTTTGGTTTACTTGTTTTACATATTTTATGTTATTTTTATTGTCTCTCCTGTCATTTTAACTGGCACATCCTTCATTACAATAAAGCATTGTATAATATGGACACTTTTTATATATATACTATTAAAATATACGTAGATTCTCATTATTAACCTGCTTTTGGCATACATAACTGAGACTTGCCTTACTACCTAACCTCACTATACTGGACATGACAAAAGTAATAGAAGGTGGGAGACACAATTCCCCCTTGGAATAACAGGATCGTGTTATACTGAGCTGTTATATATTGAGCTTCTACTGAGAATAAATATAAATAAACAGATGTATTTAATACAAATACCGCATAAAGTTGTGTTAACTTCGCTGTTGACGATCTGTTGGAGGTATGGCAAGTTGTCTCTGAGGAGCAATATGTTGTAGTGTTTCAGTTGTAGCAGGAGCTACAATGGCTGGAGTCATGTTTTCAGCATTTCTCTGTATCTGTCTTCTGGCAACTATTGTTGCCCTTTGGGCTTGTTGCTGACTTTGTCTTGCACCTAAAAGCATGAAATAAATTACTTCGTTTTGGCGTAATAAATATCTCGTCACAGTTTCGTATGATTTGGTGAATGGTACTCACGCCAATGTGTTGAATAAACGACAATTTTAATTGAAATTTCTATAATATTTTTGCTATTTTTCTGGTAAACGATGCAATGACAGGAGTAGGAGATATTATGATAGGAGTATGGCGCATTAACACATCAACAAATGAAGTGTCAGTGGTGCATGAAATAAAGAAACACTGAAAAATATTACGAATTGATTGGAAAAGGAAGGAGTTATGAACAGTGTAAAAAAATAAATTATGAGAATGTCTACGAGAGAAGAACCTTTTCAAAACCTTGTTAGAAATCAAATGTGTATTGCTTCTAATACCATGGAAATTAACTATATGGTATAGTATACCTACTAAGAAGATGATCATGTATTGCAATAAATAACTCTTACCATTATTATAGTCAACAACATCACTCTGTGGGTCATCAACTTGTTCATCAGCTTTAAACAGAAAAATTGTTTATTCATAGAAAATAAAGCAACAGTTTACGGTAAAATGGACAAATTAATTGGTATATGTTGCAGGGTGATAAATCTACTAGAATTTCAGTAATTGTTGACAATAAATTTTCACTATAACTTAATGTAGGCATATTTCAAGCTGAGCAAACATTACTCAAAATGTCTCTTGAAAAGGAAATTTGATTTTTAAAATATACTATACCTACCAGTCAAGTAACCCTATTCAGTATCACTAAAACATCCATCGTGTCAGCAAAACACTATTGAACAGTCTATTTGTGTGAACAGCATTTAAAAAAAGTCCAGGATTTTATTACTGTTGCCTAAACATAATTATGTTTGTGAGTTGTGTTCTAAACAACTTAAGTTTTACTTAACTGTTATTTGATAGAAATAACAGTACACCTGATAATGAAGCCATACATTTTTTAAATTTTTAACGAGTTTTTAACAAAGCATGTCATAGTTTTTTGTCCAAAAATGAAGCTCTCTGAATGAATATGGTTCGCTGATAGCAATATAGATTTTTGAAATAAAGCGACAG
This sequence comes from Bacillus rossius redtenbacheri, assembly GCF_032445375.1. Lineage (NCBI taxonomy): Eukaryota > Metazoa > Arthropoda > Insecta > Phasmatodea > Bacillidae > Bacillus > Bacillus rossius. Next base: position 11,233,624 of record NC_086338.1, on the reverse strand, counting down.
AAAGACTTTTTGTGAAATTCTGCTCGACACTTTTAGCATATACCACTTAATTGATGTTAATACATAGACTGCATCAAAAACTTTTTTAGTTGTACATAATATAATAAAAAAGCATTCAGTAGTCTGTCCTGTTATTGAAAAATGATGTTAATACTTGTCTAAATTTATGGTAAAAAAAAAAACCTTCAAGACAAAAGTCTTCCTTAAGTACAATTTTACCAAGGGAATTTCCTGCTAATGTCCATCTGTGGCTTTAAATTCGGGTGTGAGGAAACAGCGTGTGAAGTACAGTTTAGAATGTTGTCTTCAAAACAGGTGGCCATCAGGACAATAATTTGAGAGATCATATCAGTTAGTATGTTCCTCGCAAGATTCTGAAGCACTGTTATCGTCTTTTTCACGAGAAGACGGGCGCCTTAATCACATGTGGATACTCATTCTTAAGGCACATACAGTAGCTGCCAAAACAGGCTTTCTAAAGTTTGTGAGGATGATGTTGGTACTTTCCCATGGAAATGCATCATTGGAAAAAGGATTTTCAGTGAATTCTAATCTGCTGACTGAAAACTTGCAGGAAGAAACACTGATTGCACAAAGACAAGTGTACAACTTTGTTCAACATTCTGGAGGTGTAGAGCATGTTATCACCAAGTCCATGTTACAGTATGTAAGAAATGCAAGTTGTAGGTGTAAGGAAGCCCTGCAAACAAAACAAAAAGAAAAGGAAGCTAAGACAAGAATAAGGCAGAAAAAAAGAAGAGTTGAAGAGGAGATCAAGGCATTGCAGTTGAAGAAGGCTGGAGTGTTGGATTTGGCTTTTTTTGAAGCAAGTGCCACTTCCCCTCTCCCGGGAAGAATGTTATAGTCTCCCCCCATACCTTAACCTGGCAAGCCACCCTCCCTCCCTTCCTACCACCCCTATCTCTCTCCTGCGTCGCAGAAAGGGCCATCCACATTCGACTGCTCCTCCAGGTCACCTCCCTCAACCTGCTCTCACACCACCAGTTCGGCTCTGCCCAGCAGACTCCACCACCCACGCCATCGCCCGTGTGTGGCTTTTGGTGACCCTCGGGTTCTCCAGATGGCAACACGGGTATGGTGCTCCTGGACCTAGCCCGTGCCTTGGACTCCGTCCCACATTCCCAACTGGTCTAGCCTCATTTGCTCGTTCCTGGAAGGTCGCATCTTCCAGGTTTGGGTGGAGAGGACGCTCTCCAACCCCCACCACATCTCCCTCCGCTGGTGTCCCTCAAGGTACAATCCTCTCACCTCTCCTCTTTGCCCTCCACATCTCTGACCTGAAGCCTCCTCCCGGCACATACCTGGTGCAGTACGCCGACGACACCTGCCTTCTAACCTCGGTCTCCGAGCGGATGCTCAGAGATCGGCTCAGCCGCGGACTCTCCTCTCTCCACACCCAATTTCTTGCCCTGCATCGGGTGAAACCACGCCAAATCTACCTCCATCCTTTTCTCCCGCCTTCACCCCCGCCAAGACCACCCACCTGTCATCTCCAGAGTAGTCATCCCCTGGTCGCCTCAACTCCGCTACCTAGGGGTCACTCTGGACAGGACCTTCACCTTCCTCCCCCACCTTGAGACAGTCCGAACCAAATCCCATGCCATGATGGCCCAACTGGCCAGCGTACTCCGACCTGCATCCGTCATTCCACTCCCCATCGGAGTCACCGCATACCGCACACCCTGTCCTTAACTGAGACCTTCTTCCATCTCTGCAAGCTTAGTGACAACCCACTAATCCGACAGCTCACCGACCCTCAACCTGACATCTCCGCTGCGGTGACGATGAAGACAATGCTGATGCGTGGCCAAGGTCTGGTGCGCACGCCAGCAGGGCGAGCATGGTTCTCTTTATCGCCCGTCATAGGGACGACGCGTCATCGGTATGATGCTTCGCCACTAAAAGCGAGCATGGATCTTTATTTTGCCTTCCAGCAAGACGCCTTAGCCACGACAGGCCCCTTCATACGTAAGGCACAATGGTTTACCCGCCGTCGCTCGTCGTAGGCCCGTCATAGCCATCATAGGCAGCTACTTTCGGGCGAAAGGCTTTGTAAGGGAACGGGGAAAAAAAGGTATGATTATGCTTAGGCATGTCTTATTTAATATGTTTGAAGTTGTTTTCATTACATATTTAGTTTATTTTATTTCTTGCCCATGAAATTCAGTTTGCTTGCTTATGTTATTATCATGAAATTAGGTTTTTTACTTCAATGAATGTCAAAAACCTCAAATTAACCTATAAATACTTGTATATGACGTTAAAAATGATTGTTTTGTTACGATGCAGTATATATGGAATAACAGTATCGAGGTTAAAACTTAAATAAGATGCTAATAAAATCATGAAATTAAAATAATTATACATACAAGCACAAACGTAGCAAGTTTATGGATTGTGATAATGAGCTAATTATAACACTATTGTGGCAAACATACTTTTGGCTTGTATTATTTAATATGTCAAATTAATTTTTACAGTTAACTTGTTTTAGGCACAATGGATTTTGAAGGATGAGGTATTATGCATCTCGTCCAAGAAAGAATTCGGAGAAGGCACCAACGTAACAGGCTTAGGTTGTATCGTAGGCAGTTACGGGACAGCTTGATCCCATTTGAGTTGCGGGAAGTGGAATTCCTTACTCTTTTTCGAATGGGTATGAGAATGGCATTTGAGCTTTGTGAAGCGCTGAGACCGAATCTTGAAGGTCAGCGAAGTCATATTTTACCAGTGCACATCCAGGTATGTAACCTACATAGGCCTAAATGAATTAAATAATATTTTTCTTTAGGGTTTGTTAGATGATTTGGTACCTACATTTTTAAACTGGTGGGAAAAGGGAAAATAAATAATAATGTGAATGGTTTATTAGGTTAGGTATACTGAAATTATGTAGAACATTCCTTAAAATATTTTAATTTACAAATTTAACATTTTACGTACTTCATTTATTATTCACTTATGTGATAAAAATCAATTATTAATTACAGGTGTTAGTAGCTGTTCAGTATTTTGCCACTGGAAGCTACCAGCGAGCTGTAGCACAAGATTTTGTAGTGGCAGTTTGCCAGACTGCAGCGGGCAATTGTGTGCGACAGGTGAGCCAGCTGCTAAGTGGAAACTTAGCAGCCCATTTAATCAGATTCCCACAGACCTACGAAGAATGGGAGAGATTGCGGAGACAGTAAGTATATTCGCAACATTTATTTTCACTAATGTGCTCATTGTAAATACATTTGACTGTAATTTTCAAGGATTGGGATACTACAAAAAAAAAATTAACTGTTTTAAGTTTCCTACAATAATTGTGTTAAATAATTACATTTTTAAAATTAATTATATTGATCTAACCAACTGTGCACACTATTTTATAGTATTTTTTATTTTATAGTAGTATTTATAGTAGTTTGTGTATTGCAATGGCTTTCTACAGAAAAGCTAAATTTTAATGCATTTTCAGATTTTTGTTTGCTTTCTTTTCTGAATAGGCCCTCTTCTAGAATCTCAGCCCTTCCCCATTATAAATTTACTTTGTATGTTTCTGTAACTTTAATATAAACAACAAAAACAAAATTGTTTTAATGTTTATTATAGGTTCGTAGCAGCTACTGGATTTCCAGGCGTAATTAGTTGCATAGATTGCTCCCACGTTGCGATTATGATACTTACAGCTAATGAAGCTGCCTATTTTAATCACAATCGCTTCCATTCCATAAGTGTCCAAGTGGTCAGTATCAGCTTATTTTTTAATTAGTTTAAAGCAATTGTCTATGCATTTGAATAATGTCCTAAAATAACTAATTTATATATCTACTAGCTGCAGTACCCGGCTTTGCCCGGGCTGAACACTGGGTGGTATATTATCCGCGAGCTACAGCAAAATGGATAGCGATATGTCCAGTGTGGTGGACATTAAGAAATGACACACAATTACTGTTTGTGTATCTGTAACCTATGATTTTCTGTTTACCCATGGCGATCGGTTGAAAGGTTTAGAAGTTGTTGTGCTACAGCGCCATCTAGCGGCGAGTTACAAAAAAATTGATAGCATAAAAACCTTCTCCATGATAAAAACACTTTGCTGTGCCAACTTTCATGGCGATCGGTCAAACAGTGTAAGAGTTTATAGACGTCATACATGCCAACATCCAATTATATATATTCTTATATTTCAAAATTTTGGAGCTTTCACTTTTGAGGAAGAAGGGGGTGGCGGTTATAGAGGTTCAGGACCTCGAATGGTTTGGAACACTCCATCTTTAAAGAAATATTTGAAATTCCTGACATTTTTGAAATTTTGGGGCCTGAATGGCACGGAAACACTAAAAATCGAAAAAGAATGATTTTTAAAATTTTGGGGTTTTGACCCCTGATAGGTGGGGGGGGGGAGGGGGGGATATGTTGAGGACCCCGAATTGCTTGTGAACACTCCAAATCGAAAGAAAATAGATTTTTGAAATTTTGGGAGATTTTTTAATTATTGGGTCTTTGACTCCTTGTGGGGGGAGGGTAGTTTGAGGACCCCGAATGACTCGGAAACCCTCCAAATAGTAAAAAAGTATTCTTAAATTTAAGAAATGTTTCGTAATTTTGGGGTTTTGCATTCCTCCTCCCCCCCCCCCCCCCCAACAAAATTGAGTGGGAAGTCGACTTTGGTTGAAAGTTCCACCACCCCCCGGACACTTTAGTTCGTAATGACTTAATTTTAATACAATTTCCTCCAATTTTTAGAAATTTTGCGGCTTTCACTTTTGTGAAGGGTTGGAAAGGGGGGGGGGGTTATAAGGATCAGGACCTCGAATGGTTCGGAACACTCCATCTCCAAAGAAATGATATTTGAAATTCCTGAAATTTTCGAGATTTTGGGGCGAGGACCCCGAATGGCAGGGAAACACTAAAAATCAAAAGAGAATTATTTTTGAAATTTTCTAAATTTAGGGTTTTTGACCCCTGAAAGGGGGGAGGGGGGGGTGATGTTGAGGACTCCGAATAGCTCGTAAACACCCCAAATCGAAAGAAAATAGATTTTCGAAATTTCGGGAAATTTTTTAATTATTGGGTCTTTGACTCCTTGTGGGGGGAGGGTAGTTTGAGGACCCCGAATGGCTCGGAAACACTCCAAATAGTATAAAAGTATACTTGCATATTAAATTTTTTTTTAATTTTTCTAAATTTTGGGGTTTTGCATTCCCCCCCCCCTCCCCAAAATTTGATGGGGAAGTCGATTTTGGGTAAAAGTTCCACCATGCCCCTGACACTTTAGTTTGTAATGACTTAATTTTAATACAATTTCATCCAATATTTCGAACTTTTGTTGCTTTCACTTTTGTGAAAGAGGGGGGGGGGGGGGGGGGGGGGTGGAATTGGTTGTTCAGGACCTGGAATGTTTCGGAACACTCCATCTCAAAGGCGGAAGAATAGATATTTGAAATTCCTGAAATTGTCGAAATTTTGGGGCTTTGTTCCCAGAGGGTGGCGGGGGGTTCGAGGACCCTGAATGGCTCGAAAACACTTAAAATTGAAAGAGAAAGATTCTTAAAAAATTTTAAACTTTCGAAATTTTGGGGCCTTGACCATCTGGGGGTTGGAAGGGGAGGGGGTGATGAGGACCCCCAATGGCTTGGAAACAGTCCAAATCGAAAGATATATAAAGGAATATAAGAATGTAGGCATTTACTGTACTCATATCTACCATAATAACAATATTGACAAATAGAAAAACTTATTACCTACCTATGAATAATTTTCTAAATAAATTAATAAATAACTCTATGTTTAAGAATTTACGTACATACATAATATTAAACTTCAAACTATACACACCAAAAAAAATCTCAGGATGTTTGTGAAACAATTTTTATTAAGTCATAATGTTTAAAACATTTGTAGGATTTGTTTATATGTAAAACTGTGGTGGCCATATTTCGCTTATCCAAAGTAGTATAGAAATTAATAGAGATATTACTTCTGTACATACCACAAATCTTTGAATTAAGTAAAAAAAAAAATATAGTCCAAAATGAAACAAAAAGTATAAATAACAACTAATTTGACAAAAAAAAATTATACAACTGGAATGACAATGTTAACATCCACCTGAAATTTAATAGGAGGAAGGCAAGAATATATATATATATATATATATATATATATATATATATAAGAAATTTAATGAAATTAAAACATACATAAATATGAAACAAAGTATAAATAATGACCAATTTGACAAAAAAATTGTACAACTCGAATGACATTGAAAACATACATGTGAAATTTAAAAAAAAAATGAGTGCCCTAGGTAGGGAGAAAATATTGTCAAAGGGGAAAAATTACAAGGAAGATAGATCGTAAGTAACATAAATCGTAAAAGTAAATAAATCGCAAGCGTCAAAAGTTACGGGGGGAGAGAATCGTAGCTCTTTACATAGAAACAACTCGCTTGCTGGCTTCAACTAGTCTTAACTTCATAAAATACTTTACTGTACCTAGGATCATAGGTTCGTCATCCCATACAGGATGTCTGGTGAGAGCTGAACTAAGGAGATTTTGCAAAATAACATAATACTAAATTAAAATGATTTTATTCTTAAAGTCAAATAAAGTAAAATCAGTCTTGACGAACAATTACACAGCGGGATTAAAATTTATAACAATAATCTTTTCATTACTTCCTTAACTATTGAACGACCTTACAAGAGAGAAAGAGAGAACTTCACTAAACACTTCCCTAATCCTTACGAGTACATCTTAACTTATAATTAAAATCAAGACAAAGATCAAGCAATACTCACATTTTCCAATAAGCACCTCTTGATTGATTACTTAAAAAAACTAACGTAGGGCCCTCTCTTGCCCTTAATACCCGAACGAAGATTACATTTTAAAAACTAGAACTAAACGACTAGTGACGAGGGCCATAGCCTCCGCCCGAATGCTTGAAGACGATTACATGACGATCTAAACTTAAATTACTTTGCGACCTAAGTAACTCGTTGCCTCAGACGACGACCATAGCCTCCACCTGAGTGAGCCCCGAGCTACCACTCATTGCGCTTAAATTCGCGCGCCCTGCCGCGCCTAGCAATAACAAACGCTCGTTATTGAAGCCAAATTTACTAAACAACTAACTAGAACATCTGATAAGGCTACCCCCCTCTACCCCGACGTGCAGGCCACACCGCGCGGCTTGTTACGACAGCGCGCCCCAGTAACTGCGGCCCGTGGCTGCGCCCGAACAAACAAACAAAAATCTGCAAGCCCGCAGCTCGCCGCGCCGGTCCCGTGCCCCAATTACATGGTCACGCCACTTGCGCTGACCAGAGCAGCCAGCCCAGAGTCCCGTCAGTAAAGTCCCTAAATTTGATTTCAACAACCCTGCAAAATTTTGAACCGCGACAATATATATAGAAGAAATTAGATAAAAAATCATACATAAATAAATTTACCTTGCGATCAACCAAACAAAATGTAACAATTAAAAAATATACATATTTTTAGAGGAATTTACTTTATACACAGCCATACACACTTTTCATAAATCAGAACAATGCCATCTTGACATGGATCTGTTACTAAAACATTTCTTGTGTGCGTGTTTATATACATATACAGTTAACACTCGATTAGTTGGACCTCGATGTTCCGGACATCAGATAAGTCGGACAACCATTAAAAATAAATAAATAAATACATTTAAAAATATGCATCAGACAATATTAATTTCTTTAACGTATAAGACACCACAATAGCAATGGCGTTGTTCAATAATGTGCAAAAAAACAAAGTATGTACAGCGTGGTATTGGCCGATTCTTTGAAGGGGAAAAAAGTGGCATTTCGGATGTCAGAGACTTAAGAACGCTACCTTGCCGGCGGAGACGTGGCATCATAGCCGGCTGGCCGCTAGCTAGAACACGTCCTTCTCTTCCCCTCTTTCAAGGTCTTGGCAGCAGGTGCACGGACTACAGTGCGTCACGTGCTGTTAAACAGCAGGTGTACATGTCAGTATGCGGCTAGCCTATTGTTAACACTCATTACACTTCCCCAGTTCCGCACGTCACAAATTTTTTTGTGTTAAAACAAACAGTGTCGGACATAAAAAAAAATAAAGACAAGTTTAAGCAGTTTGTGTTCAAGTGTGACTCGGAAAAAATTGTTTCCAGCAGAAAACGGCTTAAGCAGCCTACAGAAACAGATCTTGAAGAAGCAGTTTACAAATGGTATGTACAGCAACGATCAAGTGGCGTCGCAGTGCGTTTTGTAGAGCTGCAAGCAGCCGCTGAAAGACTAGCGATGCACCTGAACATAGAGTTCAGAGAAAGTGATGGCTGGTTGTGGCGTTTTCGCAACAGACACGTCATAATCAACAAGAGAATGTTTGGCGAAGCCCTAAGTGCTGATACTGCTAGTGTTGAGCCATTTAGAAAGCGGTTTAATGATCTACTTGAAGAAGAAAACCTATCTTGTGCACAACTATACAACGCTGACGAGACGGGGCTGTTTTGGAGATCACTACCAGAAAACACACAGGCCTACAAGTATGAGGGTACTGCACCTGGACGAAAACTTAGTAAGGAGAGACTTTCGGCTTTACTGTGTGCAAACGCTGATGGAAGTCACCGCCTTAAATCAGTTTTGGGAAAATCTCGCAAGCTGCGTGTCCTCAAGGACATTATGAATAACCTGCCTGTTCACTATTACAACTCAAAGAATGCGTGGTTCACACAAGAAATCACAAACGACTGGTTTCAAAACCACCTGAAGTGCATCGATTCCAGGAGGATGTTTTGAAGATTTCTCCTGATGAAGTCAAAGCTTTGTTGCTCGTCAATAATGCCCCTTCCCACCCCCAAAGTGAGAAGATGTGTAGTAGTGACGGCAAAATTAAGTGTATGGCACTGCCTCCAAACACAACATCCCTGATTCAGCCTATGGATCAGGGAATTATCTTGGCCTCGAAGAGATTGTACAAAAAGAAATTTCTTTTTGAGGTGATGGTTGTATTGGAGGAACCACAAGATGAAAAAGAGGACACACGGGGCCAGAGAACACTGCAAAAACTTCGGGCCTACAACATAAAGTCAGCCATTTTCAATTGGGCCTTGGCTTGGAGGGAAATAAAAACGTCCATGCTAGTCAATGGATGGTATAATCTTCTCTTCGACAAAGACGTAGAGCACGATTATAAGGGGTTCGAGGCCACTGATTACCAGGAGACATTGTTGGCATGTGGCGAAACTGGCCCCACAGAAGCAGATATCCGCGAGTGGTTAGATTCTGATGAGGCAGAACTTCGTTGTCAGATACTGCCTGACGAAGAAATTGTTCGAGAGGTTATGTATCCTAACACAGAACATAGCACAGATGAAGAAGAGGAATTAGAACCCCTTTCAAAATCAAAGTTATCAAGTTCCAGAGATGCATTAAATACTCTAATTAGCATTATTGATTCAACCACTGACACTGAACTGCAGCCAATCTATCATCATTTCCGGTTAGCACGAGAAATTGTGATTCCAAATCAGCACCACAAGACCACGCAGCTGAAGATTGACAGTTTCTTCCAGGCAACACCTATGTCAACTCTGACAGCTCCCACCACAGTGCCATAAAGTGTAGACGAGTTTCCATCATGTTCATACAGTAGGCCTAAGGAAACTGTAGTGTTTCCGATCCCGAAAACTTTTACTGATTCCGATAGTGATTAAATTGCTACTCGTATTAAATGAATGTTTGAAAGTTTGTGGTAGCCTAAAATTCACAGTTTTTATACCGCATATTGGTATGTATAAGCAGCGCCGATATTTTGAGCCTTCAAAATTGGAAAAACTTTAAATTTTTTATGCCTGGTGTTGTGTACGAGGTACGTGCGGCGGCAATGCAGCAACAGCTGAGTTGATAGATACGCACAGCGCGCCGGCAGACTACTGTGACCTTGCGCGCGACCTTGCCTGGCTGTCTCGTGCTCGCTGCTCACAGTTGACCTTGCTAGCGGCCATACGCAGATACGGACTTGTGTTTCGCTGCAGAATGTTTGCCGTGCTTTACTTAAAAGACGCTGAATAATAAATTATGTATTACATTGCAACTGTCTTTAAACTGATACAACTTTGTATACTTTTATTTCGTAACACTGGTATGTGGTGTAACCTAAAATTATCCACTCGATAACGCGGACAAATTATAACTCGGACAACTTCTCCCCCCTTTTAGTCCGACTTATTGAGGGTTTACTGTATATGTAAATAAAATTTTATATATATATATATATACATACAATTTATACAGAGATTATATATACATACAAAGAGAGAGAGTTTTGTATTTAACATTAGTTGTAGTATTAAAATTGTGTATAGTTTTTCGTGTACAGATTAATTCACATTCACACTGAACAGGGGTTCAGATTTTTGATTTTATTTCGTGACTTCTACTTTACACAATTCTGTGTAGGACAATGATGGAACTTTTGTTCGATAAAATTTCATACTTCCTGTGGCAGTACTTTTTTTTAACCTGTGAGAAAAAGTGTCCTCTTTGATATGGTATCAAAAAACATTTCCAAGGGAAAATTTAAAGGTATATACATCTGTAACTTTAATGCTACACTATCCCAACATTGCTTTGTCTTTGTGCAGGTGTTCAGTTACGATCTTAGGATACTGCACATCGACCCACGAATGCCTGGCCCTGTACACGATCAGTTTGTCTTCAGGTTTGGGAAGCTGAGGGAAGCACTGGAGCAACAGTATGCCAGAGGGCTTCGGAACTGCTGGTTGTTGGGTAAGTTTTCTGTATAAATTTCCTTCATTTGACTACCCTGTTAAAATGCAATAATGTCTTTATTCATATTATTTCCGAGAAGTTTAGCACAATATTGTATTAAAGAAAGTTAAACTTTAATATTGAAGCTTAATAGATATTTTATTATTTCAATTTTGAAAACATAGACACGTCTGCTCTAAAAATGTAACAGATTTGTTTGTATACTCTCTGTATTTTCAAACAGAACCAAGTTTTGTTCCATTTCGATAATGTTTAATTGGTACAAAAGTAATTTACATCATAATATACTTCACAGACTGAAAGCAGTTTTTGAGGGTAATAAATCTGCATTCTTGCTTGGTTTTCTTTGGTTTCTCAGCTTAGTGTTATTAATGTTGAGCTGATGCTAGTCAGGCATAAAATTGGCCAGTTATGATCATAGTAGGAACGGTTAGTTAGCTACATTAGAAATATTGAAAATTGCTCATAGCTACTAAATATAAAACAGTAATTTTTCAACTACCATGATTCTTGTTATAGTTATGTTTTAAATCATAATTTCCTAAGTTTTGATAGCGTGTTTATGATAAAATTTAAAATTAATAAAAATGGGAATCAGTATTGAAAGTTTCCTAACATAAATTTTGGTTTTTGGCCAGTTCTGATTGATTCTGTCTTGTACTGCGATGATCGTGAATTTATTCCACAATTGTTATTTTCTAGGAGATTCTGGCTATGTACCAGAGCCATATCTTCTGACTCCAATTAGAAATACTGAGGCAGGTTCAGCGGAGGAACGGTACACACGGGCCCACTGCAGCACCCGCAACTGTGTCGAGCGCTTGTTTGGAGTTATGAAGACTGAGTGGTGATGTCTCCTTAAGGACCGCGTTCTTCATTACAACCCATTGACAGCAGGGCGCATAATTGTGTCTTGTGCTGTATTGAACAACATTAGGCATTATAGAATTTTGGAACCAGATGTGCTAGTTGAGAACATATTGAAATTCTTGAAGGTGATGTTGGAGAACCTGCAGCCAATGCATGGAATGCGCGGGCCCAGGTTGTTCAGCGTCACTTTCAAAATTAAGTTTTGTCAGGTTTTCATGCGAACAATTTTTCCAATTTCTATTATTCATGGTAGTAAATTTCCAATTTGTTTCTTACATTAGCATGTGCATTCATCAAATAACGATTAGGGATGGGAAAACCGATTCCTAATTTCATCAATACCTACCAATTCTACTTTAATAATTGAGAATCGGTGATAAAAGTAGATTCCCGAATGTACAAAAAAAAAATCATTTCACAACATTGCAAATCTGTTGGATACTACTATTTAACGACTCGTTGAGTGGGGTTATGACTGACTAGACGCATATATAACATAGTCATACTTCCCCAAATAAACAATATCTAAATCTTGGGTCGATGTTATACATAAGTCAAAGTACAAAAACTATTTATAAAAAAATTATCACCGCGTATTAGCCTACGTTTCAGGTGAAAAATTACCTGAAACAAATGCAATTGAAGAATATTAATTTTATTTGCCAACATTTAAGTCCTATGCCGGGACTTACGCAAAATAAAGGTGGTCACTATTTTTCCCTTGCGTTTTATAAACAAAAAGGTAATTCACGTCTCCATTTCCATTGTCGAAACACAAAAACAATGAGTTTTGTTACCTACAAAAACTTGGAAACTTCTGGATAAGCAGGTGCCCTGCCACGAAAGACATTTGTTTTTAGGTGCAATTTGAAGCTTTTATTTTTGCACCACTCATGAACATATTACCCATTAACGGTAAAATTTCTGGTAGCCGCTCGTTAACCGATTTCGTCTTTACAGTGCACAGTGATAAACAAAATGCCGGAAACAGTGTTTGCAACTTCTCTGATAATCATTGATTTTAGTCAGACTGTTTTAGATTATAGATTTGTAGAAACAATTTTGGTTATGTAGTAATGGCATAAAATATTTTAACAGTTTTCACACCTCTTCGAAATATAATAAATACATTTACTGCTAAAATACCAAGAATTATTGATAGTGTGGATGGTAGCAATTGTTCGAACAATTGCTTTGGCTACGAAGACGTGAATCTTAAGTTATGTAGATGCGTGGTTGAATTGCACATGCTTAGCAGTACAAAACAAACGGTTTTTGTTTTAGAAAGTCATACGTCCACTTGAGAATGATAATAAATTAGTTAATGTTAATTTTTGTGTAAATAAGCATTTATTTTTATGTGAGTTGCAAGTTTCCTTACGAATATGTCGAGCCAAGTGTGGAAGCATTTTGTGATTGATTCTGCAAATTCCGATCATGCGATTTGTCATGTATGTGACGTTAAAATTTCTCGTGGGGGGAAATCTAAAACTACTTCCAATTTGAAAAAAACACTTGGAGAAACACAAGATGAATTTACAAAATGAGAAAAAAAGGAAAGTTGATCCACACAAAGTTATCATGACTAACACAGAATCCTGTGTTAATTCGTGCAACGAAACTTCGTCTTTAGTTCTGGCTAAAACATCATGTGTCAGTTCCTGCAAAGAAACTTTGCCTCCGGATTCGTCTGAGCCCAGCACAAGTAAGAACTCTGAATTTATGAGCCTTTTCGGAGAACAAAAAACCAATTCACCCATAACCCCCAAGCAAATTAAAACTCAAGTTCAGTCTACACTAAAAAATATGATTGCCAAAACTTCCCCATTTAGGCCTGGTGATCCTCGTGCTAAAACCATCACTCAACGCATTGGAAGAATGATTTGTTTAGATAATCAACCATTTAGTTTGGTTGAGGATAGAGGTTTCAATGACCTCGTAAAATTCTTGAAACCTAGGTATGTGATGCCATGTAAACATTTCAGTGATAAAGTGGTGCCAGACATGTACAAAGATTGTAAGGAACATGTAAAATGGAAGCAGGAGGAGGCGGACTATATAAGCCTTACTACAGACATGTGGACCTCCACAAACAATGATGATTATTTAAGTCTTACTGTACATTTTGTGGACTTTGAGTTTTTACAGCATTTCTGCATTGAAGAAACTCCTTTCCCAGAAGTATCACACTCAGGAGAGAATATTTGCGATTTCATCACGCAAACATGGGACATAAACGCAAAAGTGGTTGCAATTGTTAAAGACAACAGAAGGAACATTAAAAGTGCCTTGAAAATGTCAGATTATAAGCATTTAGCATGTCTGGCTCATACCTTACAACTTGTGGTTAAAGATGGTTTGTTGAGCAATAAAAGCATCACCAATTTGATTGCCAACTGTCTGCGTATAGTCGGACACTTCAAGCATTCCACCCGAGCTTGTAAGGAACTGAAGAAAGCTCATGAAGCACCATAAACTAATACAAGACGAGCCAACTAGGTGGAATTCTTGATTGCACATGTTGGAACGTCTTTTTGAGCAGAAGCAGTCAGTCATATTAGCAGCAGCCAACCTTCGTTTACCTGTTGAACTCACAGCAGCAGATTGGAATCTGATTAAAAATGTTATTAGCATGTTGAACATTTTAAATCAGGCTACATTGGCTGTTAGCACTCAGACTGTGACAGCCTTCGGTCATACCTATTGTCAATATTACCATTCAAGAGTTGCAGAAACCTGCACCTGAAGGATCAGGAGTTCAAGGCATGAAAAACGACCTTTTAGCCTCTGTAAAATTGTGGTGCAAAGATGTAGAACACAATCAGCTGTTCACAGCTGCAACTCTTCTGGATCCAAGGCTGAAAGGACAAGTTTTCAGCAGCCCGGACTCCCTGATGGCGGCAAAGAACTTTGTGATGCAAGAAGTGACTGAACATTCAGATACAATGAATATAAATGTAAGTTAGATCATTTTTCTTATTTTTATTAGAGACTTAAAGGTAACTAGAATAATAATTTTACGTTTACCAGCGCCAGGCTATCTGATTCATCATTGAAACAAGACCTGAGATAACGGCCAAAGTTTAAAAATAAACATAAAAGCCTAATTACATTTTCCTGGTTTTAAAACTGAATTTATTCGTCTTTAAAAATTGTTTTATAATATGAAATTAACTTATTTATTTTTTTCTTTTATAAATTTTTCATTCATTTCAGAAACGTAATTTTAATTTTTTTTATTCAGCAGCAGCAACAACAGCAGAAGAAAATCATGGCATGTGGGCATACTATGCTAAAATTATGAAACCTGCTGTATTTTAAATTCAGGACACAAGCATCAAAGAAGAAATTGAAACTTACCTGCAAGATCCAGTTTTGCAGCCTGTGCTGGGTGGATCTTTGAGGTTTCACAATGATATTAGAAATGAACAGAAACAAGATGTTATTCCGTCTGAATATAATTACTCCATACTTAGGAAACTTTTAACAGATATTAACACAAATATTAACATACAATATCAATAACGTACTTAAACAGATCTCCGGTAAATTCAGAAAGAAGAAAAAATATGGGCCGGCCCTAAATTAAACTATAAAAAGGTTTCATTTAAAAAATACATAAACCAATAAAAAAAAATATACAAATATGTCTAAACCATCCCAGTATATATTCTTAAAGTCCAGAAATGATGTTTATATGATGAACTTCGTCTGACGGCGTAGTTTAAGAAAGTTCAGAAAAGGTTAAATACAGTAGCACCGGAGGTCGGGGCTTCGTTTCCCAGAGATCAATCGGGAACATGATGCCAGGGCGCCTGTGTGTTGTTGAGGAAGGGTGGTGAAAATGCCAATTCGGCATCCGGCTCTCGGACCCTGTCAGAACGGGAAGTTGGCTTCTATTTTCCGATGCGTTGCCAGTCTGGTTCTAGAGCCCGCGAATACGCGGCTGGGCGCGGACGTTTCCACCATTTCAAAAAGAAATTATTTAAAGAAATTAACTACTATTCATTGTACTACTCAGATGGGCTAAACTACTTAAAAAAGATTACAGGGATAGCATCCCTTATTTAATCGACTACATCGTCGGTTGCGGCCGGATGGAAGTCTTGCAGTGCATTGATCCGCAGATAATCACAAACGGTCTGTCTGCAGTCGCAACGCAAAGTGCCTCGTGAAGAACTGCGTCTCATAATTAAAAGTAAATGTTCAATCAAAAGTGGAGGGGGAAGACTGGGACGTCCGGACCGAAAGGTTCCGAAGTTCCCCGAGTGGGACTTATTAAAAACTCTGACTTTGATGTCTCGAAGTTGGTAGCACTGGCCGACTTTAGCGCTACCTGTTAAGGGGTGTCTGAAATAAAAAAGATACGACTCGCCCAAGACGTCTGCTTTAACCTAGGGCTAATGGGGCAGTCAGGTGTTGCACTCTGGCGGCCTACAGGGGAAGGTAGCTGGGAGGTTAGTAAGTAAGTTTGTCACCAGATGTCGCGAGGGTCAGGTCCACGCGCTCGTGACACGAGAAGAAGTTACTATGTCCGCCACTAGATGTCTTGTGTGGTCCATCTTTGCACACATATCTCCTAGCCGTGACTTTCGAGGAGTGAACCTAAGACGTATGCGTGACGGTAAAGGCTATGGTCAGCTCGTCTCTGAGAAAAGGTAACAACTCGCCAGAGCTGTTGTATGCAGTTTTGGTCATGAAGTGAAGTAATGTTACAGGCCTGGGACGTGCCTGCAAGCGGGAGAAATGTCAAACGGGCTGCCAACGAAGTCTTAGATTTGCAAAAGATCCGATACGTCTCTGAGAAAGGTGCTTCAGTCTACTGGCACAAAGTTTAACTACGTAGAGTACACCAGCCTAACAAAGAGTAAATCACCCTTTAGTAACAAAATTATATAGCAAATAAAATTTCCAAAAATAAATTTAAAATTATAGTAAAATTTAAAAAAAAAAAGTGTCGAAAAACCTAATTTCCGGCACAAGCCTGACTCAAATGTGCTGCATTACTGGAGGGACAACACAAAATATTCACACTTAAGAAGACTCTCAAAACAGTTTCTATGCATACCGCCTGCCACAGTACATTCCAAACGTCTATTTAGTTCAAAAGGCCAAATTTTTGACAAAAAACGCAGTCGTTTAGATCCACAGAAAGTGCTGATGCTTGTATTTTTAAACAAGAATTTGTAAAGTACAACACTTTCATTTGCTAGTTCTCTAGTTGTTGCTTAATTTTGTTACTGTTTCATTTCACAATTTTTTAGTTAATTTGTACCCTTCTCTAAGTTTGGCAAGTTGTATGAATGAAAATAATTTTTACTGCTCAAGGAAAGCCTAAAATATTTTTTTATAGTTTATTCTGTATTACAAAACAAATTTTAGATTATTTTGACCCCTTTGACATATGAGCCATTAACTTGTAATGATGTAAACATGAGTTAATGTTAATAACTTAGTTGTGTACTCAAATTTGATAAATATGAATTTATGATGTATGCTACATCATATATGTATTGAAAGCTGAAAAAAAAATGATGCAAATAGAATTTTAATTATTTAATATTAAGTTAACTAGGTGAGTATTGAGTATTGAGAATCGAAGGATTTTTTAAGGAATTGCTAATCGGGTATCGGAATCGAAAATTTTGGAAACGTCCCATCCCCAATAACGATGTTACAAAAAACCCAATAACGAGTAACTATTAAACTGTTATTAAATCATTTGCTATCACAAGTAATCAAAATGTAAAGTTTGAGAAAGTATTAATATTTCTTTCAGTTACAAGAAAATAAGAGAGATTTACGAACCATCTCGTCTATTCAAAATTGATTTATGTCATTTTGAAAATCTTTTAAATCATTGACAATTGTCCTGAATGACAGAAATTGTACCCATGTTAATCCCAGTTATGTAGTGTATGACTTATTTTTCTTTTCTTTATAGAGCTATTACCGACAATATAAAAATAGTTATACATAAATTTGATATTTTTTTAATGGCATTAATAAATTAATTTTTTTTGCAGAATTTCTATAAATTTTTAACAATAATTCCAGTTTAAATAAATTTAATAAAAAAACCTAATTTTATAGCTTCCTTAATCCATATTAATCAAATGATAAATTGCTAGTCATACTTGAAATTAAATACTAGCACAATCCTACATTATTTTATGTATTGACTTTTAAAAAATCAGTAGTCATAATTTTTTTTTCTCTGTGGAATTACATTTCATTTATGACAATCAAGAAATTTGTGTGACAAAATCAACTTATTTTAGTTACCGTAACATTGGGTCTGTAACAATGCAAAGCAGATATCAGCGTATGGATATTGGCAAGTTTGGAAAATATATTCCTCTACATGGATTAATGTTAGTCATGTGCAGAGCTTCGATAATACAATTGAGTTTGTAGTTATTTTAGTATTCGAGAACACTACAAACTGTATGAACTATGGGCATTGAAACAAACCTCCTGATAATTCAATGTTTCACATCTCTTGTAGAATTATGTGCTGTGAACTTAGAAAGGTGAAATAATTAAAGATTATTCTAACATTAGAACATTTAGGCAACATGCAGCATCGCCTTTCCGAGCGTGAGTTTGTTAACATTATCTCGTAATTGCAATATGCATAGTGCAGTCTGGAGTTATTTCACAGATGTTGGCAAATGTGATGTATATAAATAGTTTTTTCTAGTGTCTGTGTGGTAGCTGATGATATTTAACTCGTGTTTGCACTAATTCATTACTAATTAGGCACTTACCTATAAAAATCAATGTAATTTTTTGAATGTACATGTTAATGACTGCTCCACCTATCTAATGCTATATCCAAATTATAAAAAGGACACTATGGTAAATTGCAATGATCATTGGCATATGCAACACTGGTGGGATGGTAATTTTTAGTACCCTTCAACCTTATTAAATTTCACTGTGCCATTTCTGTGTTATGATTTTCTTAGTGAT
Source organism: Bacillus rossius redtenbacheri (assembly GCF_032445375.1). NCBI lineage: Eukaryota > Metazoa > Arthropoda > Insecta > Phasmatodea > Bacillidae > Bacillus > Bacillus rossius. The sequence continues at coordinate 11,214,974 of NC_086338.1, read as the reverse complement.
GTTCGTAACACAGATTTCTTTTATGAAACTGGGTACCTATGGTGATGTTATTTGCAACGAAATAAAGATATTGTGTCATATTTTGGGTTCTTAATTTTGAAAATAATACAGTACACTCCCTATTTAACGCGGTTGTCGGGGGACATAACTTTTACCCGCGTTGTTGCATAACCGCGATGTTTCGATGTGACCAAGGTCAAAAGGCATAAAACACCGCCTGTGTTCTAATAGGTCGGCAAGCACGCACAGTATAGACGGCCCGCCTTTGTGCGGACTTTGCATCCGCAGTTTCCACTAAACACGGGTGAAAAAATAAAAATAATAAATATTAAATGTTGAATTGTTTTTATTTTTCCGCGTGCTGCGCACAGTTTGTCACACGGCCTACGAGCGCGCCACACGCCGCCATACACACGTGCGGCACACAAGCTGCTGCTGCCAGTCTCGTGGTGTTAGCCACAGTATCTGCTTCGTCAGTGTCCGTAACAAAGTAAGTGCAGTGTGTGCGGTTACACACGATTCTGTGGTCAAAGTCTTCTAAAAAGAAAGGCCGTAGTGATACTTCAAACCGAATATGAATCGCAAAGTACCGAGTTTGATTGACAAAATAAAAATTCTAGATTTACTTACAGATAGCTTGTCTTTTGTAGAAGCAGGCCGCAGATACAGGAAAAAAACGATTCTAGCATTCTTACAATAAAAAATAAAGAATCGTCTATCGTGTCAAGTGGTTAAACTTTATTATCCATGCTTACAGTAAATTATAAATGGTCACATGTGGGAAACAAAAATTACGCCAATTTAATTTTAGCGCAATCAGTGACGCCGTATTAAAAACCGTGTTAAACTTTGTCTTTACTTATTTCACCAAACGCTGTGTCGAGTTGCTGAGTGTGTGTGGCTCGGATCGGCAAGTGTTATATTCCCCAGCCTCTGTTTAAAGGTCGGGAGACTGCTACACATAAACATTTCCGGGACTTGTTTACTACCTCACGGCAAAAGTGGTACAGTATGGTTCACGTAAATATTGGACCACTGGGAATTCCTGGGCAAAGATTAAAAATACGCTAGCCGATTTACTTTACTATTTAATGTTAAAACATTATACCAAAGTAAAAAGATGAACTTGTATAATACAATGAATTACCCAATAATATTACGTCTGTAGGTTTAAGTTGTAACAAAACATTTATATACAGATGTCCAGTAAAGTACCAATTAAGATTCTGGAGTGGAATTTTAAACACCGGACTACCTGATTTTGCCTTGTACGCAGCGACGCTGCTCAGTCAAGTGACTCATGCTCTGCCTTTGTGCTGCGTGAACACATTCCCTCCCCCACTCCCCCTCGTGTTTCTGCCCGCTCTAATCTCTACCTCTCTCCATATTCTCGGCTCGCCTCTCCCTACCCAGCGCTTGCCGACAACCAAGCCTATCCAACATCAATCCCCAGCCGAGTCACGCTGGATAATGTCGCTGGACGGTGGGCTTTATCAGGTCCCCTGTCTGATGCTTCATTTGTGAGATAAAGCGACGTTAAGAACTAGTCTTTCAGAAAATATCACTGGGCTGGATTGGACCATAATTTGAAAACCCTACAAGATAGAGGAATAATGTACGGAGATATCTTGTTTAGAATTTTACTGCGGACATTTTCTACGCCTAGGCTTTTTTCTGCCCGATGCTTAGTTTGTTAGTTACACCGCAAAATTATCCTAATCGGCTGTCAACCATTTATTCCATTATTATTATTCATTTCTGACTGGGGGACATGGTTTGACCCGCGATATACCCGATTCCGCGATCAATCGGGGCGCGATATACCGGGAGTTTACTGTACTATCAAAACTTAATCTGCAGTACTTAATTATCCTGAGGCATGTTTTCAATGTATTTTATTTGAGTAATCTACTGACAGTAAATGCCAATTTTCTATCTAGTGTTTTAGATTATAAAAAAAAAAATTGTTTGGAAGAACACTTGTTATGGATTAAAAAATAGCAAGTATTGGTTACTGGAACAGTGTTACAAAATGAGATATAATTATTTTTCGAATTTTGATTGCTAAATAGCAAAATTAAATTCATTATATGTTTTGGTCACTTACCAGATGTTAGGTTATCAGTGGGCACCTGTGATACACCTCAATTGGGTTAGTTTGATTGCTAAAGCTGAGCTATATTAACAAATTTGGAGAACTCATTGTGATCGTAGGGCTGCCAGTGGTTACAATATCAACAAAATCATTCTTCCATAAATAGAATACATTGTGTATTGTTTTATTATTTGTTTATTTCTATTTTGATATTTGCTATTCATTTTTTTTTTGTCTTTCTGTTTAAGACTACAGAATTGCAGTGCCCTTTAAACCTTTTTTGCCTTTAATTCTCTTGTAATGTTTTTTATAGTTTCAATGTCTCATGTGTAAATAGCAGTAAGGTTAAAGCTGCATATTATATTTTTTATTAATTGGAATGGACAGTATAAATAGGTTTTGCAACAGTACTGAAGACAATTTTGCTTGTAAAAAACAACTATTCACATTTGATTTGAACTTTGCACAAATAGTCAATTTTAGCTTACAACTTTGCTTAGGAATAAAAAATTAACATTAGCATGCTTTATTGACATCATGGCAGTAATTTAGGCTAGTTACTCCTGTTTGAAGAGTATTTATTTGCATAGTTCATTATACTAATGCATAATAGAGACAATTTTCATTTCATGATAGCTGTTGATGTTTACCTATTGTTCAGCTGTGCTAGAGGCAAGTATGGATTGCTGTAATAGTCACTTCATAAACTAGTTCATACAAGACTGAAAGTAATTTGTAAATTAATGTTTCACTTATGCCATGTGTTCTATGAATGTACTTCATTATTTATTTCTGGTGCCACAATGACAAAGATATTCAGTTATATTTGCAAAACAAAATTGGATCATCAATTTATATAGTGTTGTTACTCTGTAAATTTAGCTTCACATAAAATTTTCAAGTTATGGGTTTAACTTTCATCTATTTTTTAACTGATTATAGTATTTTGAAAGTTGTGATTGATAAAGTGTAGTTTATTTTACAAATTTTCTCATGCAATTTTGAAATTTTTTAAAACATTGCAGCCAAACGCCAGAAAACTGCAGTTTGACTACCAGTGCTTCGATTACAAAGAACAATAATGAGATATTAAAATCCCTTAGCGTGGGCCAATTGTTGTGTGCATAACTAAATCTTGTTTATATGGTGCTTCAATAATACATGCGTCTATTATCAATATAAGTTTATTTATATTTACAACCATTATCAGCATCATTTCTTTACATACGAATCTTTACAATTTGGGTATAACCTATATATATATATCTCTTTAAATGCTGTGCATTTACTAAGTACGAATGTTGTACATATTTGATTTACTTTTACGGCACACGGTAATAGTAACTGCTCTTTAATGAATTCCTTTACAATAAGCATAAGCAAAACTATGTCCGCCTATGTGTAGACCCATGTTGCGGAAACGTTCCTAACGTACATAGGGATTGGTTTACAGTGTTCTCGTAAATATGTAAGCGTATATGATACCTACACCGGCTATGCGCTAACGTCTGAGTAATAACAAAATAGCAAGCTAAATTAAATAGTGCTGGCGCACAACACGCAGTTGTAGAGAGCCGAACTAACAATATAAATTGCATACAAATAATGGCGGGCCCAACACTCAGCGATCGCCGTCACTATTACCAGCATTTACTTTGCAAAATGTTATGCCGCGGATTTACGGTTTCAAGATCTACGTAACACGAATCTAGGTTCATGACGGTCAGTCCGTATTCGGGCAGCATGACGACGCTGAGTGTAAACGTAACTCGTTAGCGCTAACCGGCGGACTGTCCCCTTAGACCTACTGGGCAGACAGCAACTATAGAGAGCTGAGAGCCCGCTTAAATACTCTAAAAAGAACTAAAATCACAGATGTCGCTAGTGTTGAATCTAGAGGGGAAAAAAGGGGAAGGATGAGAGGCGGTGGAGGGGGAACAAGACACCTAGAGTGGGAGTAGGGGAAATGAAAGGAGGTGGCGCTGCATCGCGACTGACGGCGACTGAGCGCAGCTACTGCTGCAATCTCCCCTCCCTTAAGACCGCGCCTATCTGATAGTCCGCCTTGGTAATTTCAACTTGCAGTAAAACCATCCTCTTCATACCAATCATCATATACGGGTAGGTCCACCCATGGACACAACTATAACACTGTTACATCAATGTACTCATACATAGTGCGTAGACAATAAAAAAATAACAAGCACAAGGAACGCTTCTTGCAGCAGGGCTCTGGCTGGTGGCAGACAGTCCTGCGTGTCCCGCTCTTGAGGCCTCAAAGAGCCGGACACTGCAATGGGCCGCCGATGGTTATGCAGCCATCCTATACGAAGTAGCGCCAGGATATGCGCCCGGTCGTCCTCTGGGAGCCTAATCACGTAGCTCGTCCTCGGCGAGCTCGCAGAGCTGAGGCGTAGACTCCTTAGGCGGTCTCGATCAGACAGGGGTCGGGGAGGGGAAGCGACGAGAAGAGCCTCGCTAGGACGTCTCCTTGCGAGGTCGGCATGGGGCCGTCGATGCAGATGCAATCAGCAGATGCAGCGGGGGTTGGGGGGGGGGGGGGGGTAGAGGGAAGGAAGGAGAGGCGCGCCCAGCTGTAAAAAGAATGGAAGCGACAAACACCGAACACACATAAAACACGAACACTCCTACAGTGGGGACAATCAATAAATAAATAAATTATAAATCTCACCCCTTATAGCCTATAATATGTTGATATATATATATATACTAAGTACAAAGAGTCTTAACTCACAAAAGGTTTTACTTGACTAACATGGCACTTTTTATATTTATTTTTAAATTTACAAGAGCGTAACAATAATGTGTTGGTGCCAAGTATCCTATCGACCACAAAGGGTCCATCGTACAATGGTAATAATTTCGAACTAACTTGGGCAGCTAAGTTGGGTAAGCGATATGAGCGACATAAAACAAGCTCACCAACCTTATAATTAGCCACTGTTCTGTTTTTGTTATAGACCTCGGCTACTGTACTGCGTGCCCGTTTCAGATTACATTCAACAGAATTTAAAATTTTATCAAGCTGTTGGGCTGTGAGACTGGAGTCAATGGCAGGCAGGCCCCACTGATTTAGTAAAGGATGAATTAAATCTCGACCCAAAAATGGAAGACATGGGGGGAAGCCAGTGGAAGAGTGATGGGCGGAATTTAAACCAACATTAATAAAGGCGATATCAGCGTCCCACATGGTCTGATCATCCCTGTAAAATGATATGAGGATGCTCTTTAAGACTTTATTTACTCGCTCCACCATATTCCCTTGGGGAAAATATGGTGAGCTAAACACGGGTTTTACCGACCACTCAAAAAGCGCATTTTTGTATATTATGGACTGAAAGTATGGAGCATTATCAGAGACTATGATATTTGGAGGTCCAAATATTTTAAAAACCTGATCAGACAGAACCTTAACTATTGTTTCGGCTTTCATATTTCTCATTAGAGACAAAATTACAAATTTTGTAAATATATCCATAATGACCAACAAACATATGTTACCCTTTTTTGATCGTGTTAGGGGTCCATAAATGTCAATATGTATGGTATGCCAAGGGGCAACTGGCGGGTCTGCCGCATACAAGCCCACATTAGCATTACGTGGTGGTTTTGATACTTGACAATCTATGCAAGAACGTACGAATTTACGGACGTCATCGCGTAAATCCGGCCAAAATAGATATTTACAAATACGTTGATATGTTTTCTCAATGCCCAAATGACAACCTATGACTGACGAGTGAAAGTATGTAAGAACCATGGGACGTAAAACGCTAGGCACAACTGCTCGTCGTAATTTACCATTTATTCCTGTATAGTACAATATCCCTTGCTCTACAATGTACGGAATTGGTTTCTTTAACTTCAACTCTTTTACTATTTCACAACACGATAGGTCTTGTTGTTGACATTGTTTTATATTAAAATAGGATTCTGGAATAAATTTGAAGGCCAGTGCGTGTTCTGTTTGTAATTGATTGTCAATGTCGTTCTGTTCAAACTCATCCGGGTTGTACATGCGGGAGAGTGAGTCAGCTATCAAATTTTCCTTACCGGGCACGTGATGTATAACAAATCTAAAACGTGAAAGACGTAAAATCCACCTACCTAATTTTCCCAGCTGGTGTGGATGATTAAATAACCAGCTCAATGCTTGGTTATCTGTGTACAGATCAAATTCACGTGAATCTAAATAGCTCTCAAATTTTTCTACGGCAAACAAACAGGCAAGGGCCTCCTTTTCGTATACACCCAGTCGGCGTTCGGATTCAGATAGGCAACGACTAGCATACGCTATAGGGCGGATTGTTTTTCCTTGTTTGTGTCCGAGTACGGCGCCCAGGGCCAAACTAGACGCATCAACCTGTACAGCAAATCTGTCTTCAAAATTAGGAAGAATAAGAATTGGGGGTGTGGTCATTGCTCTCTTTAAGTTTTGAAAAGCCTTTTCCTGATCTGGCCCCCAATTAAAAACTACATCCTTTTTACGAAGTACGTTCAGGGGGGCGCATTTTGTAGCAAAATCTTCAATAAAACGTGAATAATATCCTATCATGCCCAGAAATCGCTGTACCCCTTTTAAATTAATAGGTCGAGGAAATTGAACAACTGCAGCTATTTTTTCTGGATCAATTGTAAGTCGCCCCTGGGAAAGTTGGTAACCTAAGAATTTTACTGAGTTTTTACAAAATTCAAATTTTTCCGGATTAACTGTTAAGTGGGCTTTTCTTAAGCGTTCCAAAACCTCTTTAACATGACTTATGTGTTCTTGCAAGGATTGACTATAAATAATAATATCGTCTATGTAATTAAATACGTATTTATACTTAAGGTCGGACAAAATATGATCTAAAATTCGGCACATGGCCTGGCTACCAAAGGTGACTCCCATCGGGATCCTGTTAAACTCATAATGGCCGAATGGCGTGGAAAAGGCAGTGAATTTACGACAATCTGGATGTAATAAACATTGATGAAAACTGTTATTCAAATCTATAACAGAAAAATATTTTGCCTTTCCTAAATGTTGCAGAGCGGACTCCACAGTGGGCAGGGGATACACGTCCTGATAAGCTATTTTTTTATTCAAAGGAATATAATTATGAGCTAGTCGCCAGCTTACGCCGTCTTTCTTACGAACAAGAAAGGTAGGCGTACTAAAGTCCGAAGTCGAGGGCGCTATAACTCCTGCAGCTAACAGTTTATCCACAATCTGTCGCATTGCTTGCAATTTAGGCGGAGATGCCTGATAAGGTTTACTATACACTGGCGTTTCGTCACGTAAATAGAATTTATAGGGAAGAATATCACATTTACCAATTTTCTTAGTTATGGTGTCTGCAAATTGTGACTTTAAAGATCGTAAGGTTTGTTCACGCGTAGACTCATTCACATCGCTACCAGCTACTACAATGTTACTACATGCGTCGTAACGTAAGGGGATCTTAACGTTAGGAGCAAAGTCAAACCGTAATTCGTGGTTACCCACATCTACAACACTACGTGACTGACCTAAAAAATCTAAACCAATAATAAACTCAGGGGAAATTCCCGCCACTATGGCAAACTTCCACGACCATGAGAAATGTTTGATTTTAAAGTGCAGTATTACAGATTGTTCAGAGGGAACACAACTCCCATTTGCCACACACAGCTTTATAGATTCACTAACAAATGATGAGGCAGAAAATAATTTAGGAAATTTGAGCTGAAGGCTCTTTACAAAATGCTCACTCATTATAGATCGTGTGGCTCCAGTATCCACCAGTGCCGGATAGAACCTATCTTTTATCTGTATGGGCATGAAATGTAGAAAATTTCTGTAAGAGGATTTCACCAAAAAACGACGGTAACGCCCTCTTTTACGTCCCGTCACTAGTAGTTTTCCGGGCAATTCGCACGATAGTGACCCTTTCCCTGGCATCTAAAACACTTACGCTCTTGCGCCTCAACACGCGGCCCTTTACAATTAAATGCTATGTGGCCAAATTTACTATAATTAGCGCATCGTAGGTGAGTATTTTGCGTGTCGCCCTGTAGTTGCTGGGTAGTGCGGGCTATGTGAAGCGGCCGCGACGGTGTCTGTTCACCCGGATCACTTACACAAGGCGGCGTTACCTTGTGAGGCCCCTGTTGGGTGGTCATATGATACATACGTGGACGAGGTGTTTTAGTGCCTGTAATCTTTTGGCTTTGCGCACCTTGAAATTGCAGTTGATTATATTTATAATTACTGCTTGACTGCTGCGGAAGAACCGCAGGCTGCTTATATCCTGCTGTAAGTGTATCTGGAACGAGCCGCGTATTATCGGACATATGCCCGTGTAACCCTGTGCCGTGTAAACCTGTCTGTTTACTAAAAGTTGCTTCATACTTTGACACCGCAGCTAATCGAGCGTCCACATCCGTAGCCCAACTACGTAAAGCATCCACGTCTTTGGGTGGTGACAGCATGCTAGCCATGCTAATGACGTGGGGTGCCACATTCCCTAACATTAAAGAAATTAATTCGTTGTCACCAGTGTCCAATTCTAATACCGATGCGTATGATAGAACACTATCAACAAATTGGGACACGCTCTCATCGGGTCGTTGTAATCGCAGAACGTAACTACGTTTACATGAATCCAACACATGGGGTGGGCATACAGCACGTATAACAGAGGTCTTAAAGGCCTGGTATTCCACGCCTTGAATAATTGCCTCTGTCAATCTATTGACATACACCCCTGCGCATTTAGTTAGAAGCCCCTTCATAAGGGAGGCGGAAGGGACTAATTTAAGTTTACTCAGGCGATCAGCCTCTAAAAAAAATTTCAATACTACCCCAGGGTCGGAGCTATCAAGGGTTGGTAGTGCCTTAAGCACTGAAAAATAAAGTTTTTGGGAGAATGAGTCTGGAGGTACACTTACATTAGCGGCTGCCTGCCCGCCCACTACTCCAGCTCCGTCGCCCTCACTGGGTTCAGCCACAGACTCACGCAAATGACGCACCAGACGTGCGCGTAAGACTGCGACGGTATCGCTAGAATCTGTAGGTAGGTTGTTTTCTTCACAATATTGGACGAGGTCGGCTCGGTGCAGTTGGTAGACCCAACCGACCCCGACCGAAGACGCAGTCGAAGCCATGGAAACAAACATACAAAAACAACAATTTAGCTGCCGCTTAAGCAGAGTTGCGCAGAACTTGCAGCCAAACGCCAGAAAACTGCAGTTTGACTACCAGTGCTTCGATTACAAAGAACAATAATGAGATATTAAAATCCCTTAGCGTGGGCCAATTGTTGTGTGCATAACTAAATCTTGTTTATATGGTGCTTCAATAATACATGCGTCTATTATCAATATAAGTTTATTTATATTTACAACCATTATCAGCATCATTTCTTTACATACGAATCTTTACAATTTGGGTATAACCTATATATATATATCTCTTTAAATGCTGTGCATTTACTAAGTACGAATGTTGTACATATTTGATTTACTTTTACGGCACACGGTAATAGTAACTGCTCTTTAATGAATTCCTTTACAATAAGCATAAGCAAAACTATGTCCGCCTATGTGTAGACCCATGTTGCGGAAACGTTCCTAACGTACATAGGGATTGGTTTACAGTGTTCTCGTAAATATGTAAGCGTATATGATACCTACACCGGCTATGCGCTAACGTCTGAGTAATAACAAAATAGCAAGCTAAATTAAATAGTGCTGGCGCACAACACGCAGTTGTAGAGAGCCGAACTAACAATATAAATTGCATACAAATAATGGCGGGCCCAACACTCAGCGATCGCCGTCACTATTACCAGCATTTACTTTGCAAAATGTTATGCCGCGGATTTACGGTTTCAAGATCTACGTAACACGAATCTAGGTTCATGACGGTCAGTCCGTATTCGGGCAGCATGACGACGCTGAGTGTAAACGTAACTCGTTAGCGCTAACCGGCGGACTGTCCCCTTAGACCTACTGGGCAGACAGCAACTATAGAGAGCTGAGAGCCCGCTTAAATACTCTAAAAAGAACTAAAATCACAGATGTCGCTAGTGTTGAATCTAGAGGGGAAAAAAGGGGAAGGATGAGAGGCGGTGGAGGGGGAACAAGACACCTAGAGTGGGAGTAGGGGAAATGAAAGGAGGTGGCGCTGCATCGCGACTGACGGCGACTGAGCGCAGCTACTGCTGCAATCTCCCCTCCCTTAAGACCGCGCCTATCTGATAGTCCGCCTTGGTAATTTCAACTTGCAGTAAAACCATCCTCTTCATACCAATCATCATATACGGGTAGGTCCACCCATGGACACAACTATAACACTGTTACATCAATGTACTCATACATAGTGCGTAGACAATAAAAAAATAACAAGCACAAGGAACGCTTCTTGCAGCAGGGCTCTGGCTGGTGGCAGACAGTCCTGCGTGTCCCGCTCTTGAGGCCTCAAAGAGCCGGACACTGCAATGGGCCGCCGATGGTTATGCAGCCATCCTATACGAAGTAGCGCCAGGATATGCGCCCGGTCGTCCTCTGGGAGCCTAATCACGTAGCTCGTCCTCGGCGAGCTCGCAGAGCTGAGGCGTAGACTCCTTAGGCGGTCTCGATCAGACAGGGGTCGGGGAGGGGAAGCGACGAGAAGAGCCTCGCTAGGACGTCTCCTTGCGAGGTTGGCATGGGGCCGTCGATGCAGATGCAATCAGCAGATGCAGCGGGGGTTGGGGGGGGGGGGGGTAGAGGGAAGGAAGGAGAGGCGCGCCCAGCTGTAAAAAGAATGGAAGCGACAAACACCGAACACACATAAAACACGAACACTCCTACAGTGGGGACAATCAATAAATAAATAAATTATAAATCTCACCCCTTATAGCCTATAATATGTTGATATATATATATATACTAAGTACAAAGAGTCTTAACTCACAAAAGGTTTTACTTGACTAACATGGCACTTTTTATATTTATTTTTAAATTTACAAGAGCGTAACAATAATGTGTTGGTGCCAAGTATCCTATCGACCACAAAGGGTCCATCGTACAATGGTAATAATTTCGAACTAACTTGGGCAGCTAAGTTGGGTAAGCGATATGAGCGACATAAAACAAGCTCACCAACCTTATAATTAGCCACTGTTCTGTTTTTGTTATAGACCTCGGCTACTGTACTGCGTGCCCGTTTCAGATTACATTCAACAGAATTTAAAATTTTATCAAGCTGTTGGGCTGTGAGACTGGAGTCAATGGCAGGCAGGCCCCACTGATTTAGTAAAGGATGAATTAAATCTCGACCCAAAAATGGAAGACATGGGGGGAAGCCAGTGGAAGAGTGATGGGCGGAATTTAAACCAACATTAATAAAGGCGATATCAGCGTCCCACATGGTCTGATCATCCCTGTAAAATGATATGAGGATGCTCTTTAAGACTTTATTTACTCGCTCCACCATATTCCCTTGGGGAAAATATGGTGAGCTAAACACGGGTTTTACCGACCACTCAAAAAGCGCATTTTTGTATATTATGGACTGAAAGTATGGAGCATTATCAGAGACTATGATATTTGGAGGTCCAAATATTTTAAAAACCTGATCAGACAGAACCTTAACTATTGTTTCGGCTTTCATATTTCTCATTGGAGACAAAATTACAAATTTTGTAAATATATCCATAATGACCAACAAACATATGTTACCCTTTTTTGATCGTGTTAGGGGTCCATAAATGTCAATATGTATGGTATGCCAAGGGGCAACTGGCGGGTCTGCCGCATACAAGCCCACATTAGCATTACGTGGTGGTTTTGATACTTGACAATCTATGCAAGAACGTACGAATTTACGGACGTCATCGCGTAAATCCGGCCAAAATAGATATTTACAAATACGTTGATATGTTTTCTCAATGCCCAAATGACAACCTATGACTGACGAGTGAAAGTATGTAAGAACCATGGGACGTAAAACGCTAGGCACAACTGCTCGTCGTAATTTACCATTTATTCCTGTATAGTACAATATCCCTTGCTCTACAATGTACGGAATTGGTTTCTTTAACTTCAACTCTTTTACTATTTCACAACACGATAGGTCTTGTTGTTGACATTGTTTTATATTAAAATAGGATTCTGGAATAAATTTGAAGGCCAGTGCGTGTTCTGTTTGTAATTGATTGTCAATGTCGTTCTGTTCAAACTCATCCGGGTTGTACATGCGGGAGAGTGAGTCAGCTATCAAATTTTCCTTACCGGGCACGTGATGTATAACAAATCTAAAACGTGAAAGACGTAAAATCCACCTACCTAATTTTCCCAGCTGGTGTGGATGATTAAATAACCAGCTCAATGCTTGGTTATCTGTGTACAGATCAAATTCACGTGAATCTAAATAGCTCTCAAATTTTTCTACGGCAAACAAACAGGCAAGGGCCTCCTTTTCGTATACACCCAGTCGGCGTTCGGATTCAGATAGGCAACGACTAGCATACGCTATAGGGCGGATTGTTTTTCCTTGTTTGTGTCCGAGTACGGCGCCCAGGGCCAAACTAGACGCATCAACCTGTACAGCAAATCTGTCTTCAAAATTAGGAAGAATAAGAATTGGGGGTGTGGTCATTGCTCTCTTTAAGTTTTGAAAAGCCTTTTCCTGATCTGGCCCCCAATTAAAAACTACATCCTTTTTACGAAGTACGTTCAGGGGGGCGCATTTTGTAGCAAAATCTTCAATAAAACGTGAATAATATCCTATCATGCCCAGAAATCGCTGTACCCCTTTTAAATTAATAGGTGGAGGAAATTGAACAACTGCAGCTATTTTTTCTGGATCAATTGTAAGTCGCCCCTGGGAAAGTTGGTAACCTAAGAATTTTACTGAGTTTTTACAAAATTCAAATTTTTCCGGATTAACTGTTAAGTGGGCTTTTCTTAAGCGTTCCAAAACCTCTTTAACATGACTTATGTGTTCTTGCAAGGATTGACTATAAATAATAATATCGTCTATGTAATTAAATACGTATTTATACTTAAGGTCGGACAAAATATGATCTAAAATTCGGCACATGGCCTGGCTACCAAAGGTGACTCCCATCGGGATCCTGTTAAACTCATAATGGCCGAATGGCGTGGAAAAGGCAGTGAATTTACGACAATCTGGATGTAATAAACATCGATGAAAACTGTTATTCAAATCTATAACAGAAAAATATTTTGCCTTTCCTAAATGTTGCAGAGCGGACTCCACAGTGGGCAGGGGATACACGTCCTGATAAGCTATTTTTTTATTCAAAGGAATATAATTATGAGCTAGTCGCCAGCTTACGCCGTCTTTCTTACGAACAAGAAAGGTAGGCGTACTAAAGTCCGAAGTCGAGGGCGCTATAACTCCTGCAGCTAACAGTTTATCCACAATCTGTCGCATTGCTTGCAATTTAGGCGGAGATGCCTGATAAGGTTTACTATACACTGGCGTTTCGTCACGTAAATAGAATTTATAGGGAAGAATATCACATTTACCAATTTTCTTAGTTATGGTGTCTGCAAATTGTGACTTTAAAGATCGTAAGGTTTGTTCACGCGTAGACTCATTCACATCGCTACCAGCTACTACAATGTTACTACATGCGTCGTAACGTAAGGGGATCTTAACGTTAGGAGCAAAGTCAAACCGTAATTCGTGGTTACCCACATCTACAACACTACGTGACTGACCTAAAAAATCTAAACCAATAATAAACTCAGGGGAAATTCCCGCCACTATGGCAAACTTCCACGACCATGAGAAATGTTTGATTTTAAAGTGCAGTATTACAGATTGTTCAGAGGGAACACAACTCCCATTTGCCACACACAGCTTTATAGATTCACTAACAAATGATGAGGCAGAAAATAATTTAGGAAATTTGAGCTGAAGGCTCTTTACAAAATGCTCACTCATTATAGATCGTGTGGCTCCAGTATCCACCAGTGCCGGATAGAACCTATCTTTTATCTGTATGGGCATGAAATGTAGAAAATTTCTGTAAGAGGATTTCACCAAAAAACGACGGTAACGCCCTCTTTTACGTCCCGTCACTTGTAGTTTTCCGGGCAATTCGCACGATAGTGACCCTTTCCCTGGCATCTAAAACACTTACGCTCTTGCGCCTCAACACGCGGCCCTTTACAATTAAATGCTATGTGGCCAAATTTACTACAATTAGCGCATCGTAGGTGAGTATTTTGCGTGTCGCCCTGTAGTTGCTGGGCAGTGCGGGCGATGTGAAGCGGCCGCGACGGTGTCTGTTCACCCGGATCACTTACACAAGGCGGCGTTACCTTGTGAGGCCCCTGTTGGGTGGTCATATGATACATACGTGGACGAGGTGTTTTAGTGCCTGTAATCTTTTGGCTTTGCGCACCTTGAAATTGCAGTTGATTATATTTATAATTACTGCTTGACTGCTGCGGAAGAACCGCAGGCTGCTTATATGCTGCTGTAAGTGTATCTGGAACGAGCCGCGTATTATCGGACATATGCCCGTGTAACCCTGTGCCGTGTAAACCTGTCTGTTTACTAAAAGTTGCTTCATACTTTGACACCGCAGCTAATCGAGCGTCCACATCCGTAGCCCAACTACGTAAAGCATCCACGTCTTTGGGTGGTGACAGCATGCTAGCCATGCTAATGACGTGGGGTGCCACATTCCCTAACATTAAAGAAATTAATTCGTTGTCACCAGTGTCCAATTCTAATACCGATGCGTATGATAGAACACTATCAACGAATTGGGACACGCTCTCATCGGGTCGTTGTAATCGCAGAACGTAACTACGTTTACATGAATCCAACACATGGGGTGGGCATACAGCACGTATAACAGAGGTCTTAAAGGCCTGGTATTCCACGCCTTGAATAATTGCCTCTGTCAATCTATTGACATACACCCCTGCGCATTTAGTTAGAAGCCCCTTCATAAGGGAGGCGGAAGGGACTAATTTAAGTTTACTCAGGCGATCAGCCTCTAAAAAAAATTTCAATACTACCCCAGGGTCGGAGCTATCAAGGGTTGGTAGTGCCTTAAGCACTGAAAAATAAAGTTTTTGGGAGAATGAGTCTGGAGGTACACTTACATTAGCGGCTGCCTGCCCGCCCACTACTCCAGCTCCGTCGCCCTCACTGGGTTCAGCCACAGACTCACGCAAATGACGCACCAGACGTGCGCGTAAGACTGCGACGGTATCGCTAGAATCTGTAGGTAGGTTGTTTTCTTCACAATATTGGACGAGGTCGGCTCGGTGCAGTTGGTAGACCCAACCGACCCCGACCGAAGACGCAGTCGAAGCCATGGAAACAAACATACAAAAACAACAATTTAGCTGCCGCTTAAGCAGAGTTGCGCAGAACTTGCAGCCAAACGCCAGAAAACTGCAGTTTGACTACCAGTGCTTCGATTACAAAGAACAATAATGAGATATTAAAATCCCTTAGCGTGGGCCAATTGTTGTGTGCATAACTAAATCTTGTTTATATGGTGCTTCAATAATACATGCGTCTATTATCAATATAAGTTTATTTATATTTACAACCATTATCAGCATCATTTCTTTACATACGAATCTTTACAATTTGGGTATAACCTATATATATATATCTCTTTAAATGCTGTGCATTTACTAAGTACGAATGTTGTACATATTTGATTTACTTTTACGGCACACGGTAATAGTAACTGCTCTTTAATGAATTCCTTTACAATAAGCATAAGCAAAACTATGTCCGCCTATGTGTAGACCCATGTTGCGGAAACGTTCCTAACGTACATAGGGATTGGTTTACAGTGTTCTCGTAAATATGTAAGCGTATATGATACCTACACCGGCTATGCGCTAACGTCTGAGTAATAACAAAATAGCAAGCTAAATTAAATAGTGCTGGCGCACAACACGCAGTTGTAGAGAGCCGAACTAACAATATAAATTGCATACAAATAATGGCGGGCCCAACACTCAGCGATCGCCGTCACTATTACCAGCATTTACTTTGCAAAATGTTATGCCGCGGATTTACGGTTTCAAGATCTACGTAACACGAATCTAGGTTCATGACGGTCAGTCCGTATTCGGGCAGCATGACGACGCTGAGTGTAAACGTAACTCGTTAGCGCTAACCGGCGGACTGTCCCCTTAGACCTACTGGGCAGACAGCAACTATAGAGAGCTGAGAGCCCGCTTAAATACTCTAAAAAGAACTAAAATCACAGATGTCGCTAGTGTTGAATCTAGAGGGATAAAAGGGGAAGGATGAGAGGCGGTGGAGGGGGAACAAGACACCTAGAGTGGGAGTAGGGGAAATGAAAGGTGGTGGCGCTGCATCGCGACTGACGGCGACTGAGCGCAGCTACTGCTGCAACATAAATTGCATGTATTGTGTTGTTTGAGTATGGAAAGAGTTTGAGGTGTAAATATGATTGTTGTTATGAAAATTTCTTAATATTTTGTTATAATTTTTGTAACATATATATATATATATATATTGCTTACTTATGTAGGTGTTTGGTGTAGCACAAACATAGGAAGTTACTAACTTTCTGCAATAAAACAATACTAGCTGTTAATTGATATTGTAAATGGAAGAATACGATAGAGAAAACTTTTACAAATAGCGACACGCAACATATAAAAATGTGTTTCGACCTAATGTTCCCAAGACTCATAAAATCATAGACTGCAAAAGTTACTCTGCCAGCAACTATGAGGGTGTAAAAAACCTTTGCACACACAACAAATGCAACATGCATAAAACTTTTAAATCAAAGAAAAATTGCCTTGTTAACTTGAAGCTATACAAACTACCTCTTCATTCAAGAAATAATAATTGCTAAGTAAATAAAATTATATCTTTATTATTGTACACTGTTTCTGTTTAAATCTTAGTTCTATTTACAACTTGCATCTAAGGATGCGAGCTGTGATACAGCTTTTGCCAGCATCTTTTGTGCTGCAGCAAACTTCTCCAGTGCAGTGGCCATCCTTTATACATTGGCATTCAATTTTTTGAGTTCACCAGTCATTACCTAAAACAAGTGATTGTTAGATTTCTGCACAGTTGAGTAAATACTAGGGATGGGCGTGTCGATTCTTTGGTGCTTAGATTCCACCGATTCTGCCAGGAATCGGAACTGTCAATTCTTCCACCAAGTTTTAAGGAATCGTATCGTATTTACTATGGTACTAAGCACTCTTAATAATTAAAAAAAAAAAAAATTTTTTTTCGGCCAGAATATTGTCACAATATTTACGTAACTCACTTTGCACTTTGATTTCAAAATTCAGTAAATTATGTAATAGTTATCTTATATCACGTTTATATTGGTTGCAGTTTCAGCTTATACAATTACATTATAAAAATTGTTAGCATCAAATGAAATATTTATTTTCCAAACTCTGGAATCATAACCCTGTTTTAACATATTTCGTGTTGAATTACACAATACGTAAAGAAAGGAAAAGAAATAAATTACGAAAACATCATCTCATCTAGCCGAGTCCGCCATACTTTAACGTTGTAAACAGCTAACAGAGCGTGCAACACAACAAAAGCAATACTACCTATCGTAATTTCTTTTGTTTAAAGTTTTTAAATGTTTAAAATTGGGTTAAAACACGTAATATATCACAGTATTTTTATTTAATATAATAATATATTTAACTAGTATGTCTGATTAATTAACTTTTTTTCGTTTGCTTCGCGCATAGATGGTACATTTTGACGCGGCTGAGCACTTACTGCATGAGATGAAACACGAAAGCCTCCATATTATCGAATACTTTATGTTCTAACATCACTTTTGTTTCTATTAACACGTGTGGTTTCAATTGCTATTTTTCAAGAGATCAGGTCAGTTTATTTCTACTATAGTATAGTACACGTATTTCTGTGATGTATATAACTCGTATTTGCAGAAACACATGTGAAACGGTATATTATAAATAAAAAATCATGTCTGAAGTGTGGTAACATTTTACAATCTACCCGTTCAATGACAAATTTGCAGTTTGCAATTACTGTAACAGGAAAATATATTGCCAACAAAGACGACAACCAATCTATTAAAACATTTTTGGACTCAACATAAGTATCTTGCTTTGGGGGACTCCAGTGAAATTCATAATGTACCATAAGATTCTATTTTTAATTTATATACTGTTTTAATATTTCAGTTTGTTTTGTAAATACACCTGAATTCTCATTTCTAGAAATTGATGAAATTATAACCTTGTATTGCTTATGAATTAATTAGCATAATACAAGCAGCTGAGTTCTCATTAGAATTGCATTAAAAACTTTGTCTTCAAATAGAAGTTTGTTTGGAATCATGGTATATTGTATTTTTCCTTTTTTAAGCTCTTTAATGATTAGGTACATGGCAATTTTTTTGGTGGGATCGGAATCGGAACCGAACCTGTAATCGAAGCATTTTTGGAATCGAGAAAATATGGAATCGACCCATCTCTAGTAAATACATTTTATGCTCCGTAGATTTTATACTCTATTAAGTAGCTTTAAATTTAAAAATAATGTAAACAAAGCCCAAAAGTAAAAGAAAATTATTTGTGATACATGAAAAAGCTGGCTAGCAGTTTAGGACAAGAGCCTCATTAAATAAAACTAAATGTTTATCAAATTATTGATTTACTTCACCATTATAATTTTTTTAAAGGCTGTTAAAAATACTGTTTATCACGTACTTCATAGTTTTGCAAATGTTTTTCTTGGGCCTGACAGAAGAGTTCCGCAAATTTGTCGTCATTTTCATTCATGCTGGTACCTGCTAATATATATTTTTATCATTGGGAACACAACTGTATTATTGGAGAGTTTATCTAGTTCGTAAAGATCATTGTGAAAAAAAAAGAAACTTTCGTTTTGTTTTCTTTCTCGGCATGCTCACACACACTACAGATATTTTTTTCTCCTTTGGTGTTGTAGCATTCTCTGAAACTAATTGCAGCTTTTTATTTTACATCCATGTCTCACAACAAAATTTGTATTGCATCATATATAAAACTTTTTGGTTCATTTCTTATATTATTAATTTTCACCTAAGCAGTCTGGTAAACCAACAAAATATTAATAAATTAACACTATTCACCAATTTTAGAAATAGTTGCCTTTGATTATTATTCTTTAAAGTTTACATTGAGAGGTGATATTAACAAAATCATATTAGTTTTGCTTGAAAAGTTATTTATTAAAAATTTTGTACACTATAAGTTTCATTTGGATGATATGTAAATGAATAGATAATACTAATAAAGTTCATTCTAATAGTGACAAGAAAGTCTATCATTAACCTCTAAGTTTGTGTAGATATTGTACCTGGAATTCGTTTTTTCAGAATACCATCTTCGATAACAACTTCCACAATACCATCCATATTTTCTAGTTCTTCAATATTGATTGGTTCATTTTCAGTGTGTGTTTCATATGAGAGTTTTTCTTCCTGGTTTGTTTCCTGAAAAATTAAACAATGGAGCATATTGAGGAGCAGTTGTATCTCCGACAAAGTTTCAGGCATGGATGCCATTCAAACATCTTAAGGAAATTTTTTAATCATTTTAAATGTAAATTATAGTTTTCAGTATAATTTGAATTCTATACTCATAGCAACTAAACATATTTTCTAAAGTCTTATTTTGTTTCTTATTTTTTGAAGTTAGTTTCATTATCAACATAATTTCACAAATCTACCTGGAGTTATGCTTTGATTTCATAGAAACATCAATAAAATGTGCTACATTACATGCCATAAAAAAAAAGTTTTATAATGGTCAATGTGTCAGGTGAATTTTACTTATACATGAGATCTCACTGACGTGGCAAGGTGTGCGTGGCTGTTCTTTTTTTACTGTCTCGCTCTGTAAAAATAAACATGCCTATGTTAAGTTTCACCAACATAAACTACATTCAATTAATTTCAATATGTAAGAAGGTTTCATAAGCATACTAGACCAACACTAGTCAGGTCACTGCAAGGACCTGTCTCTCATAGTTGGTCAATTTAGACTCAACGTAGGGATATCCTGTGGCCGCATGCTCCAGATTTATTGCTGCATTTTTTGCACGGGTATTTCTCTTCATGTTACGCCACACCTTTATGACAGACAATTGGTGTTAGTATATTGTAGCAAGAATAAGTTATGTAATAAATTGATATAATAAATATATCTGTAAAGAATAAATTTTTATGTGGGCAAAAATTAGTTTAAAATAAGTTGTAAGGTGTTTATTAATACATACTTTTTTCCGCTGGTCCACAGTTTTTTCTGGCCCCAGCTCATTAAGTTGTTTACTGACAGTCGACCACATTTTATTAATGAGCTGTAGGCCTTGTGGCCTCATCAGTTCACCTCTCGCAAATTTAGGGTGTGCGAACATATAAGCGGTGAGAAGTTCAAGTTGCCGCAGGTTCGCTCTCGCTCCTCGACACATTGCTACTGGCTTGCTGCTGTAAACATAATGAGTAACTTGTGAGGTCCAATTTTATGGGAGTGCAGAAAGTTGCAAAATTTTTGAACGACTATTGTTAAATATATTAAAGTATTTGTAATTTTATCCACATTTCATAAAGTACAATGGTCTAAAAATTTTCATTGGGTGTTAATAATTATAAATGGGCATATACACACACCTAAATACATAAGTTGTAAGGTTAACGTGTTATAGATGCTTCACTTATACAGTTTCTTTTTACCGAGCATGGTTAGGTTATTGAGCTTGCAAACAATTCCATAACTCGGAGATGCCAACCTTGTGGAGTGCCTGTCAGTAGTGAGCAACATTTGGCAAAATAAAGAGAGAGGGGGGGAGGGGGGATCCGAGAGCCCTCCCCCGGTAAAATTTTGTTCAGTAAGTGCAAAATGGTGCCATTTAAACCATTTTCCTGGTATAAATCCCCAATATTATTTTTTGAAACATTTTCTGAAATAGGAGACTGGGTTTGAGATGTTTTATTGATATGAAACCCTTTGATAGTCTACAAGAAAATTATAGACAACTCGGTTAAGACCTTGTGATAAAGCAGGAAATTTATTTTTCACACTTACATTATTAATTGGACAGGTGGGTTTTTTGGGTTTACTCTCAATATATGACCATATATTTTATACCCTTCAATTTTGGTTTAGTCTCTTATGTTATATTAAACCTATAATTGCTTCCTTTAAAAAGATCTTTTAAAAACCCAAATGCACCGTTTTGGAAAACATAGATCATAATTTGAAAACTGTATTTCATACATCAAAACTACTGTAGACTTAATGAATATCTTAGTAACTCTAAATGCATAGACACCACATTTGTAGTAGGCCTACCTGTCTAGAAAATAAATTTTTCTACTTGTGGAGATTGTAGGCATCTTAACTGTATCAGATCAATTGGCCTACTGGCTATAAAACCAAAACTAATGTTGATTAATTAACTAGCAATATATTTTGATTTAATAATGTATATAAACATATACATATATATGTAACATGTGTAGGTAATATATTTATTTAATTGTGTTTTTTGCCGCACATGCAGATAAATAATAAACTTATTAGCACTGTAATGGAAAATTATAACTTCTTTGTAATTTATAACAGTGTTCCAGAAAATAACAATTACATTTTATGTTTTAAGCATAATATGTACAAACAAGAAGTCACTTACCTTGAAGTCATTACAATAATCCAACACATGAAATTTCCGTATAAACCTACAATCTTTAAACCACGTGCTTGGCGGATTTAAAATATTTCGCGGTTGTTTGTTAGCTGTTTTCAACCAATAGCAGAGTCGCCAACAGCAAAATTCAGCATGTCCCCCTTGTATCTTTCTTGTAAATTACAACATTCATAACAAAATATATTTTTCACACACCTAATGCTCATTCAAGAATACCGCATTTGCATATTGTATTTACATTTTATATCTATGAGAATTGTTATGTTCATGCCTACTACAGGTTATACATCTATGTAATTTGTACCACAAAAAAAGACAGTTGTCACCATGAATCACCTTAAGTGAATGGTAAAAAACTGGCTTAATGTTTTGAAACTGTTGAGACAATAGCTACAATACAATAGTTCTAAACATACAACCTAATTGTTTACACAAAAAAATATTCACCTTACATATTTAAACATACAAAAATAAATATATTCATACAACTATTTCAGATTCAGTATAACAAATTATTTCGTTTCGAACACTCTTGATAAATAATACGATGCAAATAATGAAACTAATGTTAATACATCAAAACAAAAAATAAAAATAAACAGAGCTGCTCGATACTAATAGTAAACTATCAGCACACAAAATAACATGTAGAGTGAAACAAACCTTTTTCGTATATCTTTTAAAACAATGCACAATGAGATACGGCCCATAATAATATAATATAAGTGCAAAGTTATAAGACACTGCATGTTAGTTACACTGTTACATTATATTGATTTAAGTATTTCACAGCATACACAAACATAAGGTTTTTTTTCTGTTGGCACGGAAACTGGCAACTGGGCACTTGTCTGTCTAACTGTATCATTTCAAACATCTTTTGTCAAACTAGTACGCCAATTTTCTGTTTCAATTGTTTATTGGACTAGATAACAAAAATCGATAGGCCTAACTGTAATCTTTATGAAAGAATTTTTGTTGTAAATTTTCTTCTTTAAAAATGGGAATTTACCTGTACTGTTTGTGGTAATTTTGGCTTACATGTAAGGTTATTGTCCATCATTTGTTTACAGTGTATTATCGGGTTCTCTGATTTCCATATTCCTAGGATAACGTGGATCTATTATTTCCGGTAGAAGGCACGTCATGTAAAACTGTGTCAGTTTGTTGATCATTTTTTCTTTCCAGAAACTGTTCTCTCTTTCAATTAGTTGCACTAGTAATCCATGTGGTGTCTAAAGGACGAAATAACAGAACTTACGATTGGTAATATTGTAACGGCCGAAAATACTGTAGAATACCAGGGAAAGCTTTTTTGTTTTTTTAATAGCTAGCCAGACAATCAGGAACAGCGGGACACGATGAGGAAATGACAAACGCAACAGGAAACATTGAAGGACAGGTGAAGCGGGAGTTGCGGACACAATGTTTGCGAACGATAGCATATCATGGCCGCGGAAACAAACAGGGGGGTTGCCACTCGCGCACCGCGGACGCGACCTTGGTCACAGCGTAGCGAAACTCGGTCTTAGGCACAGGGAAGGAGGGGGAGTGAGTAATGACGTCAGAAGCGGCGCCAAAGCGGAACTGTTTATGTTATTAACAAACACACGCAAACAGGGTCAGGACGGGCTTCATATACCGGGAGATTTTATTCGAGAAGGGAGAGTCACAGAGTCAGTGGGATACCATGCTACTCCGCCGCCGAGACGACGATGGTTCAATACTAGACAGCAGCACAACGGCCTTAGGCCCATGTAGCTGGTAATAGTTGGTATCTCTCTCTCATTTCAAAAACTAAGAATACGCATTTCAACAATAACTCGGGAGACATTATGAATAATAAATTAATTTTAAACCGTCACGTAACTTGGGACAAATTAGTCTGCAACAGTTGGTAACAAATGAATAACGAGACAAATGAGGTTAAGATTAAGCTCTAGGAAATGGCCGACAGCACGGTTTATTTATTAACGACAGTATCCCTGATAGGAATGACTATGGTTCAGTAATTATGTGTTAGTAATAGAAGGTACTTTTAAAAAGACAGAAAGTAGAGAATTAATATGTGTGTTGAATAAACTGTTAGTTGAACTTGCTGAAATAAACCTGTTCTTGTGGAAACGTTCACCCTTAGGGCCCTGACACACGAGCGACCGAGTCGCGCGACTGAGACGCGCGACTCGGTCGCCGGGAAATCGCTTGCCATAAGATAGCATGGGCGTGGGTGAGAACCTGGCACACGGGCGACTGAGCGCGTCTCCATCGCGCGTCTGTCGCCAGCAGACGCGAATCCCCGCGACAGATCGCGGCGACCAGTCGTGCGGGAGCCTTGCACACGGGCGACTTTTAGCCGCGCGTCCGAGCGACTGTCGGTCAGTATCTGGTTGTATGTGCTGGCGAGGAAGATGGCGTTCGATTGTGACCGTTTTATAATCGAAATAGAATCAAGGCCAGCTATTTGGGATTCCAGATGTGATGAGTATGCTAACAAATGCAAAAAGGGAAAGGCATGGGAAGAGGTGTGCGATATGTTCGTTGAGAACTTCAAAGCCATGGATAGCGTCCATAAAAATAAAGCAGGTAAGTGTAATTTATAAATATAAGTGGTTAGTGGTGATCTGAATATTTCGTGCAGCCCTGCATTCACTTTATTTGTTTCAAATGTATTATAAACATAATTGTTCTACGTGAAGCCTATTTACTAGACAGAGTATTGCAATAATTTTATAAAACTTATAAAACGAATATAATATTTTTTTTCATTATTCCTTTATAGAAACGTTACTACGTTTTTAAATGATTTACAATCGTGAAGATTACTGTTCAAAATATTTACATTATTGTCGAAACTGTTTGGATGTGCCCGCTGCATTTTCGTATCGGGTGTTCTCTTCAAACGTCCGTTTAAGTATTCATATTACCACGAACCACCTGATATTGGCAATAATTACAACACATGTGAAATATTGTATAGTTAATATATCTCTTAACAACAAACAGGTGTGAAATTTTAACAGTTCGTGTTATTCTTCCCTCATAAAATACAAAACCACTGTGCGTGCATGTGAGTCATTGCCAATGTAAATAAATTAGCTATTAATGGAAGGGTTTGTTTTCAAATTACATTGCAGTATTTTGCTTCTACGCGGAATTCATTGTAACTTACGCTTATGTCTAATGTTTACGATAAACATAGAAATACAAGTAAAATACGATATAATATTGTTACGAACGTGGGAACGATAGGGTTCGAAAGGATAGCCCCTTTTTTTAATTAATTATCACTATTTTTATTGGTGCTACTATTTACAGTTTTATTTACAAGTTATCCTGGCTTGATATAGGCTCGAAATAAAGAAAGTCTCTCTCAGTCCGTCACAGTCTTACCGCAGCCACAGATCGCCGTAAAGTGTCCGCCGATGTCACACAGGGCACTTGCTGGCTTCGCCGATGTTATACACTCTCTTCCCAGAAGTCGCCCGGTCTTCGCCGCCTCGTCGCACAGGTCTTCGCCTCTCCACACTGCGCCAGACGCGCCACACAATTATCTGCTCTGATGCAACCGCCCCCTGCTGATATAGAGGTCGGCCTTACATTTAGAACCTTCGAGATGCTCTTTGACATTGCGCAACTAGGGACGTCCAGGATTACGTGCTGGGGCCGGCGACGATGTCGGAGAACATTCAAGAACCGTTCCATTGACCGACCAGGTGCAGCCAGGTCATTAGCGCAGGCAGGGCGAGGGTGAAGGGGGGGCAGGCAGGCCGCGTGTCATCAAGATAAAGATAAGGCACGCGCGGCGCTAATCTGTTTCCGAGAAGAGCATCGCTCCGTCCCCACTGCGACTGGGCTTGCACGTAACAATATAATTAAAAGTAGCGTAACAACTAACATAATTCCAAAGTGAACACATTTTCGCATACGGAAATTTTGTTTTCTCTATATTTTGTTTATGCCACAAAATTCACCATGGCTACTGTCCAATGTAACGGTTATACGGTTATAACTATTACGTTGTTGAATGTGACACCTCTATAAAAGTTAAATTTCACTAGTATTGTTCACTCTTCAAAGCAAAAAATATTGCCTTGGCACTGACCCTTGTTCACTAGAAAAGTAATTGGAAAACTTTTCTCGGATTGTTAAAGCTGATCGTGTATTTCCTGGTCGTGTAAGCGGCTCCCCTTCATCTAGTCCCACGACGTTCAGAGTGCTGTCAAATTCAACACCATCCCTTTCTCTAACAAAATTGTGTAAAATACAACATGCTTTCACTATAGTTTCTGCGTTTTCAATTTTCACGTCCAATGGCCTGTGAAAGATACGCCACTTATTTGTAAGTATGCCGAAAGTGCATTCGATGTAACGTCTGGCTCGTGACAGCCTGTAGTTAAATATTTTCTTTTTTTGAGTAAGATTTTTCCCACCATAAGGCCTCTGCATGTGAGTTGAAAGAGCAAATGCTTCGTCACCTACGAAGGTAAAGGGAAGTGGCTCTCCATTTTCAACTATTGGCCTATCACTTGGGATGTTCAACGTATTATCCTTCATCTTCTGAAACAGCTCACTGTTTTTATATATTGCTGAGTCTGATGATTTTCCATAAGAACCAACATCAACAAATAAAAACCTATAATTAGAGTCGCATAATGCTAACAACACCATGGAAAAATATTTCTTGTAGGAAAAATAGGTTGACCCACTTTTAGCAGGTTGAATAAGCCTTACATGCTTGCCATCTATTGCTCCTAAACAGTTTGGGAAATTTGCACGTGTTCCAAAACCGTCAGCAATCTTCAGCCAGTCCTCTTGCATTAACTGCGGGAAACATGCTTCATGTAAAAGCCGCCATATTGTTTCACACACTTCAATAACAATCTTGCGACATGTGGAAATTCCACAACGGAATGTGTAATGCAATTCTGTGAACGAACATCCTGTAGCAAGGTACCTGCAAAAAAAAAAAAAAAAACACACACACTAAAAATATGCACCTTACATTATTGTTTTTTTTTTTTTTTTCAGCTGCAGATCTGCAACGGAAATGGAAGAATCTACGTGACTGTTTCAGAAGAGAACTGGCTAAACAGAGGAATTGTAAATCAGGTTCTGCAGCAGATGGCAGGAAACAATATATATATTTCCAGCAGTTAACTTTCCTATTGCCAGTATGCGACACCAAACCTACAACAGAAGAATCTCCAGACTTGCACACGCAAGCCACACCCGCAGCAGCTACATCTACGGCACCTACTTCTCTTAAAAGAAAAAAACCGTCACCAGAAACAGAAGAACTTGAGCTACTTCAGTCGCTTAGAAGAAATATGGAAAAACGACATGCAGGTAGAGAAGAAGAAGACAGTGACAGGCATTTCTTGTTGAGTCTTTTGCCGTACTTCAAACGTCTGCCAGACGATATGAAACTTGAAGTTCAAAGCGACTTTTTAAACACCTTAAGAAGGTACAATCAGGTGTCAATTTCTGGTCATCGATGTCCTTCTCAGACTTCTGTCTACCCTCATTCTTCTCCATCAGTGATCACAGGCCCATCATTTGTTTCGCTTCCATACCCTAGTAGTAATACAAGTACCTCTGGAGTACGCAACCAACAATTTACACCCACCATCAGTCAGTCTTACAACTACGGGTCTCATTCAACTTCAGAAACATCGCAGTTAATGAGTCAACCCCAGCAGCCGCTGCAATGCCACGCCTTATCACCAATGTCACCAGCAGCTTCCTCATCAGTATCTCTCCAGTCTGATACGTCAAGTATTTGTGAAGACTATTTTAACTGATACCTAATAAATTATAAGACATGTGACCTTCATGGAAAGAGCAGTTTCAGTGAATAACAAATAAATATGTTATCTAACAATTTTCTTCTAAATTTATGAAAGAATTTATTTTCGTGTGCAAAACGATAAACATTTATGTGTTGGATCTTTGAGACAATATCGTGTCACGTAATAATAAATGTTACTTATTTGGGGTATGTTCAGAAAATGTTTTTTTTTAATAATATGATAATAAATGCTTCAACTATACCCTTAAAATACATGTAACTGTCTAATTAAATTATAATTTCAGCCGTAGCCAAACACATTTCACTCCTGTGTTCCTTGTACAACTATGAAATGAACTATTTGTCTGCTTATACAAGTGTACCCACCTTAATGTAATTGCAAGTCTCTCTTCAGCAGGGATACTTCTTCTCATACTTGTGTCAACTTTTTCAATGTGAATTTTCAGTACATCCAGAAGATCCGAGAAAGTACTCCGAGACATTCTGAAATAGTTAAAATATTTCGAATTGTCTTCTTTTAGCTCACTCATAATCGTATAAAACTGGCCCCTTGCTAAGCGGTCTGCAGTTATTGGGTGCATCCATAGTACACATTGCCTGCGACGACGCCGGCGCCGACGGCAACGACGCCTTAGGACAATGCCAAGAACTGTTTCTTCGTCGGTGTCCATATTCACAGTGAAGAGTGTGTCGCGTGAACCTGGCACACGAGCGTCTCGGTCGCGCGGCTGAGTCGCTCTACTCGGTCGCTTGGACGCTCGACTGCAGTCGCGCGTCTCAGTCGCGCGACCGAGACGCTCGTGTGCCAGGGCCCTTAACCTCTTTATTTTTGAAATTTTTGGCAACTAGGGACTCGTCACCCTAACTTAAGGACTGTTTAAGAAAAAACACGAGTGGTGGAACCGCCCCCAGAACCTGATACTCATGACAGAGCCGTCACGATATCAGGAACACAGACGATCCCGGTAGATTCACTTCCATTCCCTTTCCCCATCATCCTTCACGATTCATTTCATTATCAACTTTTCATGTTCATATTCCCTTCATTTCCATCTTTACGGTCGACACTGATAAGAGTAAGTCGACGGCCGTAACAATATGCAGTTGTCCCTGCACTTGGTGCATATAAGCATGTCCTTTCTTCAGAAACATTTTACCATCCACAATCTTACAAAATGTTACTTTTTTCTGTTCCACTGCTTCTTGTGGAGACATTCTGGCAGCTACAGCAGGACATTTTACTTCAAGGATACCATCATCGCCAACAAGACCGTCAGGTGTTGCTGCCAGCCATGGGTGTTCCTTATCGATGAATAAGCCACAGCGAGCCACCTTTTTACCAAAGTTCAATTCAAAATCCTGAATGGCGCTATGCTCATTTTCCAATTCATACCTTGTGGCTGCCATCCCAGAAAACCTATTGTACAAATATATTGACAACGGATATTGCTCGCTTAGTGGATTTCTTCATGTTACATATTCTACGGAAATTTGATGCTGTCAGTCGCTTGATTCTTTCTGATTTACAGAGAACAGAA
The DNA here is from genome assembly GCF_032445375.1 of Bacillus rossius redtenbacheri. NCBI lineage: Eukaryota > Metazoa > Arthropoda > Insecta > Phasmatodea > Bacillidae > Bacillus > Bacillus rossius. The sequence goes on along the minus strand of NC_086338.1, from coordinate 11,185,815 downwards.
TCATTTTGCCCCTTGGTAGCGATTTGTAGATTTTCTCGTTCCTCATCCGTTTTACAAAGACTAGTGAGAAATTCCTGTTTCTGTCTGGCATATTCGTCTGGTTCCATGTCAGGCATGCGTTGTTCTGCACAGCCATAATCCTTGTCAGGACTTGTCACATACAACTTTCTGTGCTTAAATGTGTGTGGGTTTGTCAGCCTCCTGAGCTTTCTTTTCTCTGATGAACGTTCCTTGCGTTGAATGTGAGCTTTAGTGATGTTTCCAGGACTACTGTTTGTTAAACCTTTATGGATAAAGGACTGTATTTGAGGACCTGAATTAAAAGAAATTACAGAGAGCTCGCTTTTTGTTTGGTAGCCACCACTCAAACAAAAGTTTACACGTTTACTTGAAACATGCTTGCAAACCACATTATTGAAAGACTCTGCTGTATTAGTATTGACATTATGTAAAAGGCTTACAGCATGATGTGCAACAATTTTTCGAGCTGCTATTATTTCTGACTTTATACCTGGCCTCCTGAAGAGGCTGTACAAGGTTTTACTTGTTTTCTTTCAATCTGCTACAGAAATAACCTCTAATTTTGCATCCTGAGTGGTCACAAAACACGTGAAATGGACCATTGTAAATGTCAAGTTTTAACTCCTCAATTTTTCTGTGAATTGGAAACTCTTTTTGAGCACGCCTATGCTGCACAGCTCCGGTGACTGTAGCTCGAAGGCGGAGTTGTTTGTCAGATACCGCCTTTCGTAGAACAGGAGAAACTGAACCAATTTCATTTTTCGTCTTTTGAGAAATACAACGTATCCTTCGAAGTATGTGGTTAGTACATTCATTTTTGGTGATTGTAAAATTTGGACCATATGGCTGAGCCTTCACCAACTGGGTCATAATGCTGCTATCGCCCTCTCCTGAAAATGTTTACAACACGTTTCGTACTAATGTGAACAATGTATAGGTATTTATTTATATACGAAAAAAAGAAAATACAATGTCATGTTGCAGCGTTTCAAAAATAATGAGTTAAATTCCAATGTAATGAATTGAAAAAATGTATGACTGTGTGAAATGAAACTGTAAACAAACCTTGAGAAGCGATTTAAATCTACCACTTATAAATTAATATAATATAATAGCATAAATTATTTTGTCATTCTTTATCTCATTTTTGGGCAAAAAATTGGCGTTGCCTTATTTAGAAATATTGGGAAAAAACTGTTACGTTTATTGGTATGACAATTATTTTAATAAAATGTTTAAGATGGTATTGCTGAAACTGGGTGATTTTTCTGTAAAGACAAAACATTGCTTAAAAATTATTGTTTTTGAAAGGGCCGTTAAACGCTGTAACATGGTCTTAAACAAGATAAGACTTCAATAGTCTATTTCTCACAAATATTAAAACTAAGGCCGCATACTTTACAATATTTTTGGGTCCTTTTTTCAGCCAAATGGAAAACTTTATACCTTGCATACCCTTTAAAAATATTCCTGAGAACCATACCAAGACATAAATCTGCAGTTAAGCTGGTCAATTTACCGCGAAACTAAAATAACTGACTTTAACATGACAAAAAATACGAAATAATATTGTAGAACTATGGCTTAACCTCAAAGAAGTACATATATTAACATAGTGGTAGGCTCTGAATTGTATGGCTATGCTATTTCTGGGGTATGAAATACTAGTGCAAGACAACAGTTCTTTAATTAACATAACTACTTACATACAATGGCTCACTGAAAAATACCTACAGAAAACTACCAAATCATTTTTAACTCGAATTGGCCACATATGCACGTTCTTCTTGTAGGCATATCAGAGCGCTCGGTTACTGCTCTGAGGCAGAACTATTTTCAAATAGTTCACAATATTTAGTACCAACTCTTCGCGAGGTTACATTTAAAAACATTGCAGGGCTAATACCTTTCTGTACATTTAGGAAGTAGCTGTTACAAAAGCGCTCCATTTCAGTTTGTTACAATATGCAGCATTGTATGAAAATATATGAAACGTGCGATGTCGGAAATAAAACATTAAATACCACACTGCATTGAAATTATTTTGGAAATAATAATTATTATGTATTTGTGTCAATAGTATAACATCTGAAATTAACTGATCACCTTGTGACTCACCAATCAGCTGATGATATTTCAGGTTATGCATGGAAACACTGCATTTGAAACCTTCCACTATTATGTCAGATTTCATGGCATTTGAAGACTTGTTCCAATTTTTGAAACAGACGTGGTCCTTTGGCGTCTCATTTTTACTGTTTGCTCGTGAACATATGCAGCAGTATCGATTCCTAGTGCTTGCGAAGATAACTTTTTTGTTTCTTTTCCTACTATGCAAGCCTATAAGAAACAAAAATAACAAGCATATTTAATCTGTTCTCTGTAAAACTTAATGTAAGGTAACAAACATTGTATAATCAGGATAATTACATAATTTTCAATGTCTGGCATTATGCCGATAGGCTTAAAAGACTTTCATACTAGCAAACAGGTTTATTACAAAATAACTATACATTGTTTGCACTTATACAGAATTTAAATTGTCACATTTATCTACAAGAGAAGGAAATATTAACAAAATAACTATTACGTGTTGTTCACACTCTCATGAACTTATTTTAGATACTAATAATACATAATTACTGATATAACACAGATTGTCTACAAATTATTATTCAACATGCAATAAAATTATGCAATACACAAACTTACCACCCCAGAAAGAGCATCATATTTGTTTCCATACGATCGTTTACACCAAGCTCCATCAGTGACAACTGCTATGAGAGGAACTCCGTTGACATCCACACTGCCATTTTATACTGCCAATCTTTCTTATTCCTTTGACATGCCACATCGTGTATAACAGAAGATAGGGATTTTTGACATTTGTTAAAAGTCTCCGTGGCCGTGCAAGGCATTTCCAAAGTTGAAGTTATGTCTTGTAACTGTGTAAAACTTTAACCCGTTAACAACATACTGTTCACCCATGCCATGTTACAGTTGACTTTATTTGTTTGGGGGTCCTCCGAGAAAATAGATTCAACAGTACCACACATGTTACACTTGAAATCAAATTTACTTATCATTCCATTTTTATGTTCTTATTAATCACATATTTTCAAACCAACACTGAAACACTTTGTTATGTTGGCTGATGCGCGACATTTCTTTGAATAGAAAGTCAACATCAAATAGTCGACGGCCTTGTATCGGAAAGGTTGATGATTCAGAGCTGAAAGTTTGTTTACGAGAGGTTTGTTCGGGGGAAGATGCTGGTGATGAAAGTTTCTCGACGCCTTCAAGAAACTGAGCGTAGTCACTGGTGACCAATTTTGACTCTTGTTCCGAGTCTGAAAACATTCCAGTTACATCATATTCTTCTGTAGGATAATCAGTAGTTGTGACTTTCTGAGGTGTCACCAATATTTTGTTGGTCCAAAACGAACAACCTGCCCCATCGATGTCTACTTGATCATGTGAAGCAGTATCGTCGGGAGAGGTGGAACACCTAAAACAAAACTAAATTAAGGATATGATTTTCCTTCAAATAATAATCAAATACGCTATTAAAATTGTAAACAACTATTATTGTTGACATAATTGGTAGGCTAAAAGTAATAATATATTTCATTAATTAGGTCGCAAAGTTTGGCTCAATGTTCCAATTGTGAAATTTACAACATTGCTGTGTAAAACAAAAATATCACATCTCAGAATATTTTAATTATATAACCGTTAAAACAAAATAATTTATTAACTGTAGGCATAATGGAAGATATGTTACACAGTATTTGAATACAGCAAACTACAACACTTCCAACCGCTCAGCGATGGTAACAGTATGGCTATAAACATCGAATAATTTTGAAAACGCTCACATAAGTTATATACAATAATTGTTACTAGGTATAACCTTTCAACTTTCTTTTAACATAAAATGTAACCACGCCACTGAAGTACTAGTTATAAGTGATAATAAAGAGCTAAATTTTAATCATAAGTAATTTAAATAAAAAATGAAATATTATTTTATTTTATTTCTTCCATATTCCTATGCTTGTAGAATACTGTTACTGACATTACAATTTGCTAACGAGTTTATCGGAAGAATGATTCGATCCGTGTTGTCTGCAGCCAAACGCCGATGACCTGACCACTACGCTACCATTTCTTATGATAGTAGTTGAGTTAGACATAATATTTAGGTTGAATTTAAAAGTATGTGGACTGAAAACACTAATATTATATTATGAAAAAATGCCGCCTCATACATTGAGCGTGAAATCTTACAAACTAAATTTGCGAATTATTATTTTTCACTATTTCAATTATTGGTTTTTATTTAACTAATGAATATGTAGTTTTCTACAGTTTACTTATTGAGATGTTTCATCAAATTGAATCTGTGAAAAATCGTAAGTAATAACGAATATTCACTGATTCCGATGTACAGTCAATTAATTTTTAGTTCTTAGTCATAAAATGATGGAACGTATTTCTGTAAGCTATTATAAATATGTACATACACACACGACGTTTAAGAGAAATGTTAGTGTAAAGAACAGGCATATTACATTTTTTATTAATTTTCATTCAGTGCAGAAGTATTTGGAAACATTTACAGAAATGCTCCATGAATCTCATACGGGAAAGCATGCTATGAAACTATGCAGTAAAGTATTGGACTTATTTATGTATGTGTATAGGCGTACGTAATATTCACATCCAGATATTCATGCATTATAGACATTTTATCCGTGCTAGAAAAGTATGAGAGCCATATTCTTTTGGCATTGTGCCCTTTAATTATTCTTAAGTAATTGTTAAAAAAAGTATTATTCAAACCTTGCTGGAGACAACGTTATGTAGCAAGTCTCACTGTCTGATTGGGTTTTCCTTTCAACAGCATTTTCTATATTTCCTGCGTGTTTGGATGTACTGAACGACTCATGTGAAGTATAGTTGGAAAACCTTGTTTCATGGTTTTTCACGTAACGCAGCCTGTGAAAGAAAGAACATTTAAATTTTATACAGCTTAAATGGATAGTAATGGAATATAAAAAATTATGCTACATAACCTTTTCAACTGAAAGTGAAGGCTTACATGTTTCTTAATAAATGTACAACACACTTACCTGCCGTGAACTAATCGTAAAACTTTCCCTTTGTTCCATTTCCTTTTCTTTCGAACTGCATTCAGACTCAAGTGACGTTTTTTACCTCTTCTTTTGTCTTCATTCAAAACTTTCTTTCTCGCAGATTCCATGTATTACCTTTGTAAATCAAACCTGTCTAAATAGGTATAAAGGCTAAACGTTCTACTGGCACTTGATGCGAGTCAATTCACCCACACACATCCACAAGTATCAGAGCGCGCACGCAGGATGATGGATATACGAACTACTATATCGCACCTCGCACTGTGCGTCTGTCAAAGACAGCTACTGCCCTAGACTCAGGTCAGCGAAACACAGCAGCCTGGGCACTTCCCCTACCAGTCGGACCTTTGTTCCTGCATACCCACCTTCCCCCTGCTCAAGGCTACTTCCCCTCCCGGGCTGCTAGCGGCCGAGCGGAGCGCGTGGTGGCGCCACTTCACTGGAGTGTCTTACGGGCATCCAGTGCTTTAGAACTGCATCGTAGTACCATCGATTCTCATCTACGAAACTATATTTTTTTATCACGCGAAGCAAGACAAAGGTGCATTCTACAGGTCTATAATTTTCCGAAGCCCGGGAAAATGAATCTTCTTATCTAAATCTCGCCACAAAAAGTGCCATTTTAGCTATTTTTACAGTCAAAACTTACCTGTTAGTAAGGGAAAATAGAACGTCTCCCTATTATAGGCCTGTAAACTGTACCTTAAGTGCTTTTCGTAGCCAAACCGCATAACAATACGTGGAATAGTTTTCGAATAAAAACCGGATTTCGAATGCTCTGCACGTCTCTGCGCTCTCAAAGTAGGCGGCGCCCTTAATTTGCACATGATTGCGATCTCCTTGTACCTTCTGAAACTCTTCTACCAGCCACATTCTTTTTTCCTCTTGACTTGCAGGGGTCTTGTTTTCTGGCAATTCCTTTGGGAGAAAATTTATACATCCATAGCTGTCCTTTTTTGTTATCAGTTTCTTTTTTTTCCCCTCAGAGTCACTATCGACGTCGTCGTCGTCATCATAATGCAGTGACCTTTTCACTCCTCTGTTCATATTTTTCATCCGTTCCTCAAGCTTTCGCTGCAACAAGTGACCATCACCAAGTAAAGTGCCATCTTCTAACCTTAGCCCAAATGTGTTGGGATATTTCCCTACCAGCTCTTTGGTAACGCTCTCAAAAAATCCAGAGCCTGGATGTGTGTCAAGTGCATGTACTTCATTGCAGATTATTCTCACTACTTCGCTCAAGACATTAGGTCTAGGCAATTTCCTGTTTTTTTGCATACTTGTGGTAACATGTGGGGGAAACTTGTCGTAAGGAATTATGAAACTCTGTAGTTTTTTCTTCTTTCCTGAGCTAGTTGTAAGTGGGTGGAACAAAATGTTCTTGGGTGCAATTTTATAACTTGAAGAGGTTTCTGCCTCTGCAGTAGAGCACACTGTCACTACTGACAAGGGCTCTGGAGTCATATTGTGTGAAATCCTGGTTTGTATAGCTCGGTCAATTTTCAAAGCAGCAACTAGTTTCAAGGGTGGAACTAAAGCTGATGTATTGCAGGTCATCCAAGCACTGGCCCCAATTTCCTCCAAATTTTCCTGGAACTGTCTCTTGTATAAAATTAATTACTTCCTCCATCTGCAAATCACAAATACATATTAACACCTGAATAATATACTAGAGTGCATACAGTATATATTGTGCATATAAAAAATATAGGTAACTTAGGGGATCACCCTACAATGCAAGAACATCAATGGTGTATGTGGGGTCCACAATTAATAGAAGGTTAAAATTACACTGCCAACCACATAAAATGTTTTACATCTGCACAGAAAGCTCTACAATAACTTGCAGCATTTCATATTGGTTGTCTTATGATAAGACTTAAGGGAAATATTTCATTGTTATAAATAACATCTCCAAAAAGGTTTTAGGCTTATGTCTATTTATTCGTTTTATATAACATGTTAAAATGTTTTCAGATGTAGCTTCTACATGGTAATTTCATTAATTTTGAGGAATATAAATTTTAATGTAATAGCAAAACTAGCCTGTAAAAACATGTCTTATGTATGTTTTCTTTAGTTTAAAGTATTAAATGAAAGTCTAAAAGTTATGGTGAAAAGCAAAAAGTTAAAATGTCCTGCAATACACTTCAAGTAACCATAGGAAGACCCATAGGCCTTGAAATATATATACAAACATATCATGCAAATGGTTAGAGTGCAGCAGTTATGTTAGTAAACCGAAACAAGTTAGTGATGTAAGAGCACTCACACAAGATCCCTTACCATGCATACACAATAAAATCCTTTTAGGAAATTTCAGACATATTGAAATATTTAGGCTTAATAACCAAGACATCTAATAAAATAGGTTAGGTTACTTGTGTATAAAAATAACATGTATGTTATTACTTCTACGTTATTACCATGTACTTATTACTAGGAATTTTTGGACAAAGTTTCACTTAATATTTACACACACACACACACACGCACACACTAACTTATTTATAAATGCACCTAATGCTACATTTAAGTTAAATTAACACAACCCTTGGGTACGCATTCATCATCACATCAATAATACTTAAACAAGGTTATGATCCATTACAACAAATAATGCATTTTATCTTAACCGGGCATCACGGGAGTGGCACATGGAGTATATTGCGCAGTTTTGAAGTGTATGTGTATTAAATGAGCATACATTTACTTACTAAGTTTACTCTCTTGATAAATAATATTCTATTAACACTGTGCACATGCAGAGGCAGATGCATACTGTAGAATTATTTCATATTTATGTCGCTGCCTACATATGGTCAAGCTTTTGGTGGTACATAGGCGTACCAGGGGGTTTAACCCCCCCCCCCCCCCCACCCAATTAAGGCAAGAAAATTTTGAACACTCGTGTCATTCAAGCTCAATTTCTAAACACAGAGCAACAAGAGAAATAACGTCACCAAGCAGCCCAATTGGTAAGTAAACGTAAACTTATTTGAATTGCAGTGGTTGGTTCATGATAGGTCAGTCTAAATTCTCAAATCGTGTTGATTGGTCTATGCCAGGGGTTCCCAAAGTGTGCGCCGCGGCGCCCTGGCGCGCCGTAGAATGTTAAGAAGGGCGCCATGGAGCGATTCTCTTTACCATTCTCCGAAACCTCAACTTAGGTGTTCGCAGGTACAAAATAAACAATGGTCATTTGTTTAGTTACAAGCGAGCAGCGAGACGAGATGACGTCGTCTCCCGTTTTGTTTTGATTGTGTCGTGTCGTTTTGTTTTCGTCATAAGTCTTTTGTTTTGTCAAAATGGATAGATTTTTATTAAATAAACTAGTCGGTAGTACAAGGTACACTGATAATGCGTCTACCAGTGGCGGGGAAGTAAAAAAAGGGAAATATCGCAAATACGATGATAGCTATTTGGACTTCGGCTTTACGTCAATAGAAGTAAACAATGAAGAAAGACCGCAGTGTTTGCTCTGTTTGAAAATTTTATCAACCGAAAGTATGCTTCCAAGTAAGTTAAAGCGACATCTCGAAACCATTAACTCGGCTATGGTTGAAAAATCGCGTAATTTTTTTTAATAGGAAATTACAAAATTAAAAAAAAATGTGTTTACTCAAGCCTCAGTACCTAACAACGCGCTGTTAGCATTGTTCAAGGTAGCATACAGGGTGGCAAAATGCAAAAAACCTCATACTATTGCAGAAGAGCTTGTTCTACCGGCTGTTCTCGACATGGTGAATATTATGGTGGGAGAATCGGCGGGAAAATTAATTTCTAAGGTACCCTTATCTAACAACACTATCAGTTGAAGAATCCATGACATAGCTGAGGATCTAAATCGCCAATTAATAGAAAAAATGAAAGGCAAGGAATTTGGTCCGCAACTTGACGAGGCTACTGACAGTAATAATGATGCACAACTGATTTGTTACGTACGCTTTGTGGCTGACAATATTATTGTCCAAGAACTATTATTCTGCAAAAACATTACCGAAAGTGCGAAGGCTAATGACTTGTTTGAAATTCTTGACAAGTTTATTACAGAAAATGGTTTGAAATGGGAAAAATGTATTGGTGTATGTACAGATGGTGCTTGATCAATGTCTGGCTGGTACGGAGGATTACAAGCTCTTATTTTTAAAAAAGCCTCACATGCTGTGTGGACACATTGGATCATCCATAGAGAAGCGATTGCGTCAAAGTCGATGAGTTCTGAACTAAACCAAGTTTGGGCACTGCAAACTACATTAAAACTAGACCACTAAAAGCCAGAATTTTCAAAAAACTAAACTACATTAACACTAGACCACTAAAAGCCAGACTTTTCAAAAAACTATGCATAGATATGGGAGCTGAACATACGGCACTGATATATTACTGCAATTGACGATGGCTTTCTTTCCCGTGGAAATGTCTTAATTCGTGTGTTCGAATTACATGAAGAAATTAACTGTTTTTTTTTACAACAAGAGCATCATGCAGACTCCAGATACTTTTCTGAACCAGATTTTTGCTAAAACTAGCATATTTGTGCTACATATTTGAAAACTTAACAAACAGAATCTGTCTTTGCAAGACAACAACATGCACATTATGAAACTACTGGAGAAGATCGCTGCAGTTAAGAAAAACCTGCAGTTAACGATTAAAAAAATGAATGAAAATCGCGGTCAAGATTGTTTCCCGCAGTTGTATGAATATGCGACATCAAATGAGCTTGTTTTCTCACAAGACCTGTTGACCCTTTTCACGAAACACATTTCGAAGCTCATTGAATGGTTTTCAAAATACTTTGCCGAAGATGATGTCGATAAATATGCGTGGATCCAAGACCCATTCCATGCACAAGCTCCGCCAGAATTTACATTGGAAGAAGAAGAAAGTCTCATTGAACTCTCTTGCGACAGCAGCCTTAGAACTAGATTCACATGTTCTGATTTGGTGGAGTTTTGGATGTCAGTTCAAAATGAATTTCCCACTTTAGCTTCAAAAGCTATAAGAATTTTCATTCCTTTTGCAACATCTTATTTGCGCGAAGCTGGATTTTCAGCTGTAGCTGTAATCAAGAGCAAATATCGCTCAAAGATCAATGTGGAGCAAGAAATGTGAGTAGCAGAGTGTCAAAACTTATTCCACGTTTTGAAAAAATGTGTGAAGATCACCAAGCTCACCCATCACATTGACTATCTAGGTAGCTATTGTATTTTATTTTTGTTCTTAAGTCTCTCTTGAATGTTTTTGTGTTAATTTTATATTCTTATAAATATAAATATACAGTTCAGATTCATAATGTAGATATTTTAATTTTTGTGCTTATCTACCTAACTACTATCATTGTACCTATGTATTTCGACGAGCCAAATTGGTAAACGTGTATGTGCGCCGCGGACTGAAAAAGATTGGGAAACCCTGGTCTATGCAATAATCAATTCAACTCTACTTTGATTATGTTTTAGATTTGCTTAGTAGAATTGGGCATTGAGTAACAGTAGTGATTGCAACCTAATTTCATACTAAACTCTATAAAAATTATTAAAACTTGGGGGGATGGGACTTTTTTATGGTTGTTTGGTTAAGTCAGGTACTTTCATTTAAATACTGTATATACATCTGTACCTATAACACGAAGAAAAAAAATTGATTATCGCAAGGTGCGTAATTTTAAACGACTGTTACAAACATTGAAAAGCTGAAGACATTAGGAGGTTATAGTTTCATCCCTTCACCCGTCAAAAGTATAAAGTTACCAAGCTTTAGACGGACGAGTGGATGACATTTTTCAGTCCATCTTATTGGGTGCAGGTCACGTAATTGACAGACGGCCTTAGTTGCCAACACCCTTACAGTCAATTTATACAGCAATTATTCTATTGTCATGCCGTCAACTTATTAGGAATAAGTTTGTAAAGTGCGTACGTAAATTTGTTAAGTTAAGTAATTATTTTTATATATATCATTTTGGGTTTTTTTTGTAGGTATTTTAATAGTGAAATGCGAACTTACTTAAGTTAATTGAAAGAAAAATTACGCACAAATTACATATCAACAATAGCCCAGGTTATAAAATGAAATTTGAGATTATTCTATTTATTTACTCAAGACATAATTCATTTTTGGTGTTTAAGCAGTTTTTCTTAAAAATCTGGAAGAACACCCCTCCAAAAAAATTCCTGGGTACACCTATGTGGTGGTATCTGTTATTAATTTATCCAGTTACAAGTATTGATAGGTTAAATTCAAACGTTCACACTTTAGAGTTAATAAAAAAAATATTTCATGCTTAACTCACCAGAAACTAGCTGGTCAAGTGCTTTAGTACAATAGCAGGATAACCAAGATTTTCATAAATTGGGTATGTCTCATGATCTTGTAGACTCTTGATCGAGACACAAATAATGTTCCCTGATTTCTTTAGCTTATGTATGCCCAAAGATTCCTGGTTTTCTGCTTCAGCTTGTTCTCCAATGATTAACAGTTCTGATTCTGATCCAGTCACTTGCAGAAACATATTCACAATGACAGTGTTTGTTCAAATGCAAATAAGAAGTTAAAACAAGAACATCATTTGATTTATATAGAGTTCTCTTGTGCATGCAAGAAGTGCCAACAGAAATATTTCTTTTGTCTAATTGTAATTCCTCAATTACATGGTTCACAGCAGAACTAAAAAAGAGTTGATTGTAGCTAGACCCGTTACTGATTAAAGTGCTACAATTAAGTAAGCTAACTTCTGCATGTGCTGCTTGCAACAACTGGTGTTTGACACTTACAGTATTAGTCAATGTTTTGGTGTTACTGGATGCTGACTGATACCTTTTGAAGTACCTGTGCTTGGATTCAAACCTCATCGTGCTAATGTTGGAAAGTGGACCATACATCACCATCATTCTCGGGTAATGATGTTTAGGCCTCAAAGGTACATTAGGGTAAATATTTCTTCGAATATGCACATGCTCTGTAACAGACACCAATGAAATTCCTAAGATCTGAAAATTATAACCTTGGAGATGATATTATTTGACAGATACGTAGGAGGAGTAGGAATAGTCTCCATGATGGATTAGAGTGGTCTAGTATTTGTTCCCAATAAGAAGTGGCAGCAAGCAAATAAATGTCTATGTTTGAGCAGCATGTCCTCCTAACCTACCAGAAGATGAAATATGGCATGGTTTGTTGTTTGAATCATGATTCTTATACTTTAACTTTTCTATTTTTCTGTTTAAATTTTCACATGAAATCCATCCTTCAGTTTCAAAAGACTGCAAAATCAGCGGAACATCATACTGTGCTATACCTTCGAAGACTTCGTGGTCAACATAATGAAAATATTCAAGATCATTAAATAATGAATTCATCTTTAAGTCCTCAAAACTGATCAAATTATTTGCTGTAGCGTCGTACAGTTTGCCATTGTGGAAATCTTCTCTAGAAATTCAACAATAGTGGCAAAAGTACTGACATGAGCTGAAATTCTCAACAAATCCTCCAATGCAATGGCTGCCAAGGTTGTCTCCAGCAATAAATATTATGGAACCCTTCACTTTCTTTTTCCTAACATCAATCCCATTAATTTCAAGAAATTTTAAGGCCGAAATACTTAAAAGTTTTTGATTTACACAGCAAAACAAGTTGTATTGCATCTACATTTGCGCTGCTCCATGGATGCAATTTTTGCTGATGTGTAATATACAGCAAGCATCTTCAGTTCTTTCCTACTTGAACCAAGAGGGTTTACAACCAGGAATTCATCTTGGAAAAGGATGACTTGCAGTGCTTCTGAATCGACAGAAAAAAGAGGATGCTTTCCCAATACCTTTCCATCCCTAATGTCTGTCAGCTCGAACTTACTTGGAATTTTATACATACCAATTTTTTCCACATACTGCAAATAAACAGATTCATGAGCCATAAATGCTTGCAGTGAAGCCAATATGGGTACATAATGCATATGACATTGTTATTACATTTATTTAAGCCTAATTTTACGGCAACAGGTTTTATAAATGTAAAATTCTCTTCATAATATTTACTTCTAGAATATGTACTTCTTAGCGGACTTGCCTTCTCCAGTGGCAGTGCTTTAAGAATAACATTTTTTACTTCAAATACATCTTGCAATATTCGCCTTAAAGTGGATTCTTCAACGATGCCTAATAGCTTACTCATTAAGTCCGTTCTTACAGCTTCAAGTGCATAGTTAAAAATAGAAGTAAACTTCTGAAGAATTAACTGGATTGTGTGTTCAGACAAATGGTACTTGGAAAGGAGAGTGAGTAAAAAGTAGGCAAAACTTTGGGTGATTGAAGCACATGAATTTGTTTGCACCATTTCAGCACATCTTTGAGAGGACTGTTCTGTTATTCTATTAGTAATACTGTTCTTACACACCTCATTTTGATTACTCTCAGCCTCTTTGTCTGTGAAATGAGGTTTAAGTAAATTTGTCTTTACTGAATTATGGGCCCTTTACAAATGGGCAGTGAATGATGATAAAAGTGAATAAAACTTGTCACTACCATCATGTGGACACTTCACTCTAACATCTCCACTTGACTGCAAGTGCTTTTTCAGGTGGCTAATGAGGTCTTCAACACTATCATATTCATCCGAACATGAATGGCAAGACAATTTTTCACAATCAATACTGATTTCTGCAACAGGAACTTGGGTGCATGTCTTATGATCTCTTGATGAGTGAGGAATGAGCTATGACAACTGAACTGTCGAAGGCAGGATACTTTGCCACTCACAAATCGAGATTTAATCCCAGATACGTGGAAAACTGAGCAATGTCTGCTGTACAGCACAGGATATTTTGTTATAAAATCACATTGTTTCTCCTTATAGTGAAAATTTACTTCTATTTTATTACCACTCTTCAACCACCTTTAGAAAAAAATTGTTTCATTCTCTGGAAGAGCAAAATTTATTTCTTATATTAAGAAACAACTCATTTAAAAGTTAATATTCTCTATATAGGTGCTATCCTAAAACAGGCCAATAAACTTAAATTCATATGTAAAACAAATGACATATTATGAACAATATTAACTTGAATTCATGTCAACTAAATAATGTTTTCCAGGAGCTTGCTAGTTTTTCATTTACCATCCTCTATAAGAGTTTCATAATGGAACCATATAGCTTGATGGCTGGTTTTCTCTGGGATCACCCATTCTCTCTCTCTCTCTCTCTCTCTCTCTCTCTCTCTCTCTCTCTCTCTCTCTCTCTCTCTCCCCCCCCCCCCCCCCCCCCGAAATTATTTATTCTCTTCACTCACTAGAATTTGTTTCAGGGTGTATCACATAATAATGTTAGGACACTGAAATGTTCACAGAGAACAGCTGTACCACATTTTCCCAAAACTACGACTATTAACCAAACATATTAATTTTATTATGAAGTAGCCCTTTGTGTTATTTATTTCAGAACACCACCAAAGGTAGCAAGCGTAACAAATACTTCTTAATAAAAATTTGTTTTCAACCATAGTTAGACTGTAACCAAAGTTATGGGAAACCACAGTACATTTATTGTCCTAATAATTTGTTTTGCATATTAACTTGCTATACCTATTTTATAAAATATCAATAACAGTAGTAGTGTTCAAATAGTTTGTGGATTTAAATTTCAAAACTAGTAACTACATCTTTAACTTGTTATGTAAGTATTTTGCTGTTCATGTGTATTAACTGCATAGTTGTTATGTTGTTTAATATGGACCTCCAGTGTAAAGTAAAACGCCCAGAGTCGCGTAACCTTTCGATTTCAGGTATTAAAATTTCAAAAAGGCTGAAAAATTACTCCTTGACTAGTCTTTATCAATTGGCTCTAGAGTGCATAATTATCTATGGACTGCTGACCTTCAAACTGTCACCGTGTGAGTCGGCAGCCTCACCATATGCAGTTTGTTACAGTATGTTGATTTGCTCAATTAATTTGTAACTCAATATTTATGTTTTGTGAATAAATAGTGCTGTAGAAATTCATATCTTAACTGGTAAACAGAAAATTAAAATTACAGAAAAAATATGCCCTTGTTAAGGTAGACTAAGCATCACTTAAACTTCTAACCTTAAATGACCAAGAAAACATTATGCATATAGTTTTAACCACAATGTTATTTGAATGTGCTTTAAAAACATTAGGCCTAAATTTAAACATACTGCAAAGCAGTTCCCTGTCCAAAATGTCTGCGAAGAAAATCCAATTTGAACAAATGACTGGAGACATCACAACTCACAATAAATAATTGTGTAAATAATAAACTCTTTTAATATTGTTCTGATATTCCTAATACTTTAACAGCGTGTATAAGTTAGGTTAGCTACATAAAAAACATTATAAATTAGTGAAAACAGTTGGTTAGATTGTTCATTACAGTTTATATTGGTAATTCTTAACCAGTTATTCAAATGGTGCATTGTTTTTAATGAAGCCAACCTAACCTAAAGTACTGTTCATGCTATTTAAAAATACATTACAATATTTAACCTAACCGAATGACCACACAATTGTAAGGTATTTTAAAATAGTAAACTACTGGAAAACTACTCTACTCTCTTAGGAAATGATCTAAAAAAATGTGATAAATAAAAAAAAAATCATTTTGGAATATTTCATTGATTTTTTCTCTCTCCATAAAATTGGCTGTCCTTCAGGCAGTTAGCTGCGACATGAATATGCATATCCCCAACAATCACTTTCTATCAAAATTCTAACTTTTGCAAACACAATGAGTACTACGTTGGTACAAAAACAAGTTTTGGGTAAATTGTAAAATTGCAGTACAAGTTCTTCTGAAACAGTAAGTTTCTGCTTTAATAAGGCAAATGGCACAAGCTATAGTTGTATTGTTTAAATTATGATCAGAATCCCTTGTCAATTTGGAAATTGGTCACTAAATTTTAAATACATATTGATAGTGTATCAACTTCATAAATTAACAAATGTGCATCATTATTTTTATAAATAACCAGAATTTAGCTCTTTTTTTTTTACTATATTGGTACATAATTTTTACAAAATATGTGATACTCCTTTAACAAATTACAAACTTTTTTTTAGTTAGTTACATTACATTTCACATATATTAGTGCATTACTTGGACAAACTAAACATTTATTATAAATGCTGACTATTTATGTATGAGATTATATAAGCACTGTAGAGTATAAAAGGTCTTCAGAGTTATCACAATTAGCTATGCTTTTTTTTTGGTGATTGTGGGATGGAAAACTGTGTTAAACCCAGTTTTGTGGTTTATTGAAGGGCTTTTTATTTTTTTGAGTTTTCTACATATTAAGAATTGTGTCTGTTTTATATATTTAACCAATTCAAGAGAACTTTACTATTCTTTGTGTTAGTTGTGTTTAGCATCTCTCGAATCTCGACTCTGAATAAGTTTTATCAACACTAAATTTGCAGCAGTATATGTCCCTTTTTTAGTAAAAATGTGTGCAGATAATTTTCTTTTAATATATGTGATCCACATAATTTTGAAATTAAATATTTAATAATAATATGTAGGTTTTTTACACATGTAAATTAATTGCACAAATGCTTTTATAGGTGTTATTCTAAAGTCATTAGGCCTACAGAACTGTTAAATAATAAGTTCAATAAGTCAAAACATTTTTGCATTAATATTGACAGTTTCTTTTGTTTGATTCGAAATTTCCATATTATTTGTTGTCCACTCATTTAAAGGTATGTAAATTAAAAGTGTGATGTGGAAAGTTAAGCTGGACTCACTATCATCCATCCGCCATCCGTCCGTCCGTCACTGACCTAAAATATCAGTGCTGCAACTTTCCGTAACATACTTTCTCAATAATAGGTAAACTTTTGGTGAAGATATTGCAATTACATTATTAATAAATGGGAAATATTGAATGCTATAGTTATACCCATGTGCTTACCACCATTGTCTCTGAACAATGCAGCTATTTCAATAAATACTATACAAATGATACCTTTCCCGGACATAATATATTAGCATTTCTTCTGAAAAATTCATTCTCAATAGTTAACTATTACCGCTATTACGACCATAATAATCGGTAAATAAGACACAGCCTTCTATATATTAAAAACAAAATATTGAACACTGTTTTCGGAAAGTCGTATTAAAGACGATGGACTTTACAAGGCGGTGGACCAACTGTCTGTCCGTCAAAAGCTAAAGCTTGGCAAGGATTGACGGACGGACGGAATTTTTCGGGCCATCTGATTTGTCTGCAGGTCACGTGATTGACGGACTTAAAGGATGATTGTGAGTCCAGCTTAAATTGCATTAGAATTTTTCACACATTCTCTGTAACCTATTTATTGTGCAAAATATTGCACACCAGGACATAATTAGACTAAATACCTCATAGCTTTCTGTTTTCGTTCTTAAAATTATTTTAATTAAAGCCCCTTTTATCACTTTTACCACCAATATAATTCCTTTGCAAAGTTTTTTTCTAAAGAGTTAATGTCAAAACCAAAATAAAAGGATGAATAGACCTATAGGCATATACAAAACTTTTTTTTTTATAAAGAAACACTATAAATTACGTAAACACAAAAAACACTAGCAAACAATGCAGCTACAGACCTTCAGCACATAGTGATCACTATAAATACCAAAATTATTAAAAAAAAAATTATTACATACCTTTTTTTTGCTATCGTTCTTCACAATAACACGAATCGTAAACTGTTATGCTACAAATAATGCTCACATCACGTACACGAGACACGTGCTCATTCTTCAGATTCAACAAATAGACAACGGAGGATCTTCCATGGCGGCAATTGCGGCAGCGTTAGCACTCCAAACGGTACTGAGGATAAGTTAGATTCAAAGCAAAATCCGTACCATGATTATGGTACACACGAGAATATCACTGAAAAACCTTGAGCAACAACGGCATAAGTCATTAAAAAAAATTTATGCATAAAGTCATCACTTCTAGACATAAGGCCAAGTTAAACGGCGAACAATTAAAAAATGAGCCGGGGTAACTTCTTCTCTAATATTACACCTTAACAAACATATATATGAGAGTAATACCCCCCATCAGATTCGCGGTCAAGATTTTTAATTACAGAACCCTAAACTTGGCAGAAACAGTCTTCACTTCTTGTCATTAGGCCAAGTTTAAGGGACAATAATTAAAAAACAAGCCGGGCTACTTTATTCTGGATTACTACACATTAAAGAGAGTATATGTGAGAGTAATCCCCCTATCAGATTCGGGTGACAAGATCAAATTTTTTAATTACAGAACCCTAAAAATTGGATGAAACAGTATTTACTTCTTGACATTAGGCCAAGTTTAAGGGACAATAATTTTAAAAAACAAGCCAGGCTACACATTAAAGAACGTATATGTGAGTGTATTGCAGCATATCAGATTCAGGGTGACAATATAAGATGAATTTTTTTATCACAGACCCCTGAACATTGCATATAGTCATAACTTCCATATAATAAGCCAAGTTAAATGGGGATAAAATCTCAATTCTTGAACAATGGAATGGGCAAGGCATCGGATTAATAAACATTTAATGCCAGTCCCAATTGAGTTTGTTCATTGGTATTTTGAATGTTAATAACATGTTAAAGAATTATTGAACATAATTACTAAATTTTGTTTATTTCTGCTATTATGTAAACATGGACTGTACTGCTTTTGTCTGCTTAACCTGTGTACAGCTGGTTAACAGCTTTCTATATGGTTCATAAGTGCATCAAGTAATACGGCTTGTCACCAAGTGTAATGGAAGAGATTAGTTAAATGTTACACTATCCACACTTACACAATTTCCCTCTATAGTATTGTTTGTATTGTCGCATGCCCTTAGCATGTCCGGCATGCTTACAACCTAGGTTTCCAGTGTAGTCCCTTCGGTGAAGTAGGTGCGAAGGGCCTGATGAGCTCCGGTGGCTTGCGCCACCGGGGAATGCCCTGCAGGTGGTCGTCACCCCTTTACTTGTTGATGGGGGTGGGGGCGGATGGTAGCCTGATGGGCGCCTGGAAGAAAGCCGATCGAGTGGGGGTCCCTATCGCCTGCATCCTCTCGGTTGCTGCGCGATCTCGGGCCTGCGTGTCTGGCTGGAGCAACGCGCTCTAGGACTCCCTCCCCCGAAAGGAAACACTTGAATCGGTATCGCCGTTTCCTCATACGCTCGGCTGGGAGCGTGTGACAGCAATACCAGAAACTATTATGTTCCCATAATTTGCTATGTGGTTGCCAATATAAATATTGCGACCCCGTCACTTTGTTCAAATCATTGGAAACGATGGCGGGGCGCGAAGTGTGAGATTTTAAGATTAAGGCGGCGGTCACCCCTTCCCCTCAGTTAGTTGGGTAACTGATGCATGAAAGTGTCGTGATGTCTGTATTTAGAGGCGTGTGGAGTTTGCGCAAAAATAGCCTAATTAATCTCGTTGTATAAGTGTAGTGTTGTGCCGAAAATTTGGTATTTCGATACTTTTTTTTTCTAATTTTATTATAATTTTAAATTATTTTTAGAAATTTTAATTTTCTTTATAATTTGGTTACTTTAGGTGATTTACCCTTTGTTAGGCTGGTGTACTCTCCACAGTTAAACTTTGTGCCAGTAGTCTAAAGCACCTTTCCCAGAGACGTATCTGATATTTTGCAGATCTAAGACTTTGTTGGCAGCCCGTTTGACATTTCCCTCGCTTACAGGCACGTCCCAGGCCTGTAACGTTACTTCACTTCATGACTAAATTTGCATACAACAGCTCTGGACGAGTTGTTACCATTTCTTAGAGACGAGCCTTTACCGTCACGAATACTGCTTAGGTTCTCTCCTCGAAAAGCACGTCATGGACGCTCGTTCCCAGCGTCGTTGCGTTTTATGCCCCCCACTTACTCCACTCCCCCCCTTCAGTTCTGAGAATTCACCTCCGGAGCATTGCCCTGCCGTTAACCCCGCCAAGTGTTGGCCGGCGTCAAGGACGACTTGCATAAAAAATGTGTGTGCAAAGGTGGACCACCCCACGACATCTAGCGGCAGAAACAGTAACTTATTATCTAGGCCACCAGAGTGCAGCTTCAGACTGCCCCCTTTATTCCCTTGTTAAAGCAGACGCCTTGGGCAAGTCGATTCTTTTTTATTTCAGACACCCCTCAACAGGAAGCGCTAAAGTCGGCCAGTGCTACCAACTTCGAGACATCGAAGTCAGAGTTTTTTATGACGCCCACTCGGGGAACTTCGGATCCTTTCGGCCCGGACGTCCCAGTCCCTCCCCCCACTTTTTATTGAACCTTTACTTTTAATTACGAGACGCGGTTCTTCGCGAGACGCTTCGTGTCGCGACTGCAGACGGACCGTTTGTGATTGTCGGCGAGTCAACGAGACACTGCAAGACTTCCATCCGGCCGCAACCGACTATGTAGTCGCTTAAATAAGGGATGCTATCGCTGTAATCTTCTTTATGTAGTTTAGTCCGTCTGCACAGTAAGAAACATAATAGTTATTTTTCTTTTAAATTATTTCTTTTGAAATGAATTAAACGTCCGCGCCCAGCAGGGTATTTGCGGATTCCAGTTCCTGGCTGGCGACGCATCTGTAAATAGAAGCCAACTTCCCTGTCTGGTGAGTGACGATCCGTGACTTTCCTCAACCTCCTCTTAACTTTTCCGGGCATGTTCTGCCCCGTATACTGTCTGTGTACAAGTTCTGATCAGTTTTGATTTGAACTGTTCGCAGACAGGGTCCGAGAGCCGGACGCCGTATTGGCATTTTCATCTCCCTTCCTCAACAGCACACAGGCGCCCTGGCATCATGTTCCCGCGTAATCTCCGGGAAATGAAGCCCCGACCTCCGGTGCTACTGTATCTTTCAACCTTTGTTTGAACTTTCCTAAATTATGCCGTCAGACAAAGTTCATCATATAAACATAATTTCTGGACTTTTAGTACATACCTATACTGGGATTATTTAAATATATTTGTTTTTTTTATTGGTTTATGTATTTTTAGTAAATGAAACTTTTTATAATTGAATTTAGGGTCGACCCATATTTTTTTTCTTTCTGAATATACCTGAGATCTGTTTTAAGTACTTAAAGGATATTTTATGTTTATATTTTTTAATATCTGTTATAAATTTTCCTTTAATAAATTTGACGTAATTATATTCATATGGAATCACACCTTGTTTCTGTTCATTTCTAATAACATTGTGAAACCTGAAAGATCCCCAGCACAGTGTAAAGCTCCAAGGAGGCATATAATCGTGTAGAGTTGGTCCGGTGAGGGAAAGAGCGCATAGTATTAATAAACACTGCGATGATAGCTGTAATTTTATTCAAAAGTATCTGGGGAAAACAACTAGCATGAACTATAGCCCCGCCTGGGCTAATAAAGGCCTGAAAAAAAAAAAATTTAGAGCCCTGCCGAAAATCCTATTCTGTCATCTCAAAAGACTTTTGTCGCAGCATCGTCACTATATAGATATGAGTTATTCATTTAAATTAAAAATCTTTTAAATTTAAAATTGAATTGTGAAATATTAAATGTAATTGTAAAAGTTTCCCGTAAGTTGCTGCTTTGGGATGCACTCAGGAGAGGCGCCAGCAAAAGGAAGTCGGCAGTTAGAGAAATTGCCCAATCCTTCATTACGAGTCCCTAGCCGGTCTTTTATACCCCACCTGAGGGCCCAGGCGTGACGTCTGAAGGGCAGGAATTCCGGGAATCGCCGGCCTGCGTGCCGTGTCAGAGCCTCCTAGATGGGAAGCCAGACCATAGATTTGTGACTTCAGCGCTTGACGACCGACAGCAGGTAAGAAGCTCAGGGCGGTAGGCGGGCGGCCAGGACTGTTTACTACCCGCCGTTGCTTGGACAACTGCAGCTCTGTGACACTGCCGTTTTAATGTTCATTACCTTGTTCGAGGAAGTGAAAAGGTGGAAAGTCACAACAATATTTTTAAGGGATAGTTAAAACAGTATCCAAAAAATTTCATTTATTTTAAATCCCTGCATATTTTATCTGTTAAAATTGTGAACATTTACATAATTGAGTTTTTAAAAGGGTGCCAGGAAAGTGTACACCTAAAAACGTAAAAAATTATTTTTTAGACAGTTAACACATTAGTCACATTGCTATATATTTTACATGTGGGTGGCAGGACATTAAAACTGTAAGGGCTTCAGCAAAGTTTGAAGTTCTGTGAATAAAGTATAAAAGATATAAACTATACAGAAATATGCTAGTACAAATTATACTCTATGAATAATGTACCTTAGGTCACAAAACCTAGTAAAAAAATTGCTAAAGAATATAATATCAATAGAAAAAAAATGTTACAAACCTATTTATCTAGTGTTTTCAGTTTACGCCTTGCCGCATTATTTGCACTGAAAAGCTTATCAGTCCTGACTTTACAATAGTTGTTCAGAAATATATTGACTGATGATCTTTTAATATCCTTGAGGATTTTCTCAGGTTCATTAGATTTTTCACAACTTTCTAAATTTAAAAAGAACATGTTTTCTCGGAGAACATTTTCAGTAAGGGAGCACACAATACCTCTCTGATTAGCTGAGAACAGAAAATCCTTTTGAAACGAGTTTTTGCACTATAACAAAACAGAAAACAACTGCGTTCAAAACATCAGGATGAGGAGTAAGCATTATCGTCTACAGTTAAACTACTCTTACAATAGTCACAGTTAAGTTTTTTCATAACAGTATAACAACAGTAACTTGCAATATATGTCAGTAATGGTATTTCCTCTTTGACATCATTTACATCTTCTTCAGATACAGTAACAGCACAAGAAAACTTTTGGAGACTTCTTTCACTGGTGTCCGCTTCGTTCGCTTTATTATCCACTGTACTAAGGTGAATAGGTATACTTCCAAATTCTGCAGACTTCACCATTTGTGGCAAAAAGCTTTGCAGCCTAAGTTTTGCTTCTGTTTCAAAAACTTGTCTAATCAAAATATTGTGTTGGCGACCAGCTAGGTAACAATACTTTCCAAACCTACTTTCTAGTAAATCAGTTTGGATTTTGCCCGGTAAATTATAACTGAACTTTAAATCTTCAATGCAGTATTTCGCCATTTCAAGTAACGCATACGTTGTGTGAAAGAGTGCGAAATGAGTTTCCTTTGTCAGAATACCATTGGAGCAGTTGAGGTACTTCCATTTATCCAACCAGTCAAGAAATTTATGAAGAAACACAAACTTGATGTCGTTCTCTTGCACAATCAAGGGTTTCTGAAATTCGTCATTTTTGTGAACGCCTTTTGAAACGGTTTTTACGTTGACTACAGACCACTATTTGCAGATAATGTTCAGGTACTCAGCCGTTGTTTTGTAATTCTGCATCGTGTTTTCTTTCCCGACAATGTTTAGGGCTTCTGCAACACGTGTATCAAAAAATTAAAAAGCTAACTTCACATTTTGGCGCTCTAAGTTCGTAGGGAAAAGTCCTTTTAACGTTAAGCCGTACCCATATTTGACTAGCTTGCACGATTCAATTTCATGGAGCTTTCTTATAACAGTAAAGAAAGCTGTCTGAACCAGTGTCATATTTTCAAAATTGGGGTAATACATACACTGCCCATCATTCTTTTGGTTTAACCAGTTATTTCTAATGCATTTCAAAATGTGTACAGAATCGATGAAAAAAAAAAAAATGTTCTTGACGGATCAGCTGGGTTCTGGTACACAATGCTAAGATGTGATGGTGTCGAAAAATAGGACATGGCTTTTTTGTTGATGGCATTGTTGTCAGTGACAACGGCTATAACTTTGATGCCTATGCTCTCTAAACCACTAATTATTTTTTTCAGCAAACAATCCAGATCATTTGCTGAAAGAGTTTTCACTGGTACAATGTGAACAACATCCTTGAGTTTCGACAATAAACTATGAATCATAAACACAAATGCACTGGTCGCAGCATTTTTCGAATTGTAAGCCGCCCCACACAAGTTTCCACCTTTGTAATCAAAGTTAGGCTTAAGATGCACTTCATCAATCAAGAGAGTCACAAACTTCTCGTTTTCTTCTAGTACACTGACTTTTTGCTTGATGTAGTTCAAAAAATGTTCGTCGAGTTGCTCATTTGCTGGGTCATAATCGAAATTAGAACAAAGTCGATTGAGAGTGTGAGAATGTGGGATAATGATGTTGCCAGAATTTTACAGAAACTTGTATGAATGTGGTGAAATGGAATGCAACAAACTGCAGAGAACCATAAATTCAGGAGAATAATGATGTTGTTGTTTATCACAGTTTAGGTTTCGAACTTGCTCCACAATAAAATTTATTTCAGATTCTCTGGAAGGAATAATTGGAGGGTCTGATGCCATAGTGAACCAAGTCCAATTTTGCCATTTTTGAGATAGAACTAATTTGTAACTCACAAAGTGATATTCTTTCATGTGCTAAAGAGAACTAGGTTGTATCGTAATTAGAGAGGATGAAAAAGGGAAATTTTGTTACAGCATATTGGACAATTGTGATTTTATGTGGTTGGCAGAGTGAACCAGGTCTCAGATAAAATGGCGCTTATGCAGGACAACGAAAACAATCTGTTAACTAAAAACGGTGATAATCATGATGTGAGTGATGATTCATTAGGTCTCTTTGATGCAACAAGTGACGAATATATTCCAGATACTGAAAATCCAACTAGTGAAGGTAAGTAGTAATAATATATTTTGTTAAAATAGTTTTTGAAATGGTTCATTTTGTAGATGGCTTTGCTATTTGGTTCATGTGCCATAGTGTACCATATACTGAAAATTGCTTTAGAGAGCGCTCTGTTGGTGTGAACAGTTACTACTTATACACTGTTCACTTCTGGGGGTACAGAGTGCAGCACTTGCCTCTGAAACCTTGTAAGCAAGCGATACAAGTGACGGACAAATGTTGGTTCACTTTGGCACATGAAGTAATGCTCATAACGCTAGTTCACTTTGGCTAAAGAAATAAATTTGGTTTTTACTCACCTGTGAACCAAATGACTTAAATGCTTTACCTCTTAAAAATAAAGTAAAATAACATAAAAAAGGGATAGTTTTGTTTATTTGTTAAGACAAGTCTACATATTAAATAACCATGCAAACCATACAAACAAATAATTGTATAAGAACGGCACAATCTTCTACACTATCTATAATAATTAGGGACCCTTTTATTTCACGAATGGTTTATTCACGAAATTTTTATACAAGCATATAGGGTCAACATACCAACAATTTATGTTATTTTTATTGTCTTACAAACCGTTTATGCGTCGCGAAATTCCGCGAAATTTCACGAAATTTGCCATTTTTCTCGCTTTGCGCGAAATAGGGCTAAATTCCTCTATTTCACGAAATTTCGCACGAAATAGTCCATTTAAAATCACTATTTTTAAGATTTGCGCAAGAATATGTTTACCAGTCAAAGATAAAACTCCACACTACACGAAAATATTTTACAGAACGACGCCTAGGCAAATCATTTTTTCACTTTATAATTTGATAATATAAGTAACTTCATATTTTAACGCCCTCGGGTTCAAGAAACGGGTTTATTACGTTTATTAACCTAACAATAACACAACTGTTTTGTTTTCATTCGTTGGCCAACGGGTTTCCTAATGGCCATAACAAGCCATAGAAAAGAAAGTACATAAACACTTTATCATTGCGACGCCATGTTGAATTTTTTAATTTTTCGCTGTGAATCTTTACTTTTTTCTTTCAAACCCCATTTATACGGAAAAAAAGTCTTAATTTTCTAGAACATTCACAATATATCTGAAGTCAATACCGAATTACGGTAATTTACAAAAAAAAAAAAAAAAAAAAAAACCAATAATTTTACCAACATCGCGTCCTTCCATACAAAATGACGTCCTTGATGTATTGTGAAGAAAACTTACACACTTTATCTCGTCTTCTCTGAGACGTTCGGAGAAACATTTATCTTTGGCTCAGAAACTCCGGGCTTGTTTGTTTTGATGCTGCTTATTGTTGAATACACACTTTTTATATATTTTTTTAGATTGAAAACTGGATTTAAGTGTTACTCTTGAATTTATATATTCATACATTTATCTGAAACAGTAATTTAGCTACTACTTTGCCCTCGAATGAAGCATGTAATTTAAACAACAGTTATACAATTGCAATTCGCCATATCTAAACGTGTTACAAGCGTTTAAATCATGCCGAAAATTGTATCAATTTGCAACTGACGGATTTTATGTATTTGATGCAAAGAATCAAATATTGATGTGCAAATTTTGCAACTTCCCAACAAGGGTTTATATTAATATTACAATTTTAAATGTGTAAATGTTCAAGTGTTTAAAATAGCAAGATGTTTTCAATATTATCTCATAATGAAAGTTAAAATTTAACAGTTAAGTTATTTTCACTTTTCCTGTATTCTCTCCTCCCCCCCCCCCCCCCCTTACATAAATGTACTACGTGTTAAGTGAAACCAATTTTATTTACCGCTTTATTAAAAATTTTGACTTTTTACACCGCTTCTACTGGTTTTTTTATACCGCTCTTACCAGGGGTTTTTACACCGCTTTCACTAATTTTTTTGCACCGCTATTGGTAGTTTTTATTTACCATTTTTCAGGGTCCCTAATAATAATAAATGCTAAGTGCTACGCAATTATTATCAATGAGAAATGAAAAATATATTTTAATGTGTGACCGTCTAAGTTTAAAATGCCTGTCCTATTAACAAAAAACTCATTAAGCAAAAGTGTAGCTTTTAAAGCAGTTCATATTACTGAATAATTGCTATGTATATTTTTCCCCTGTATTTAGTCATAGAATAGTTTGTTGCACTGTGATTATATTTGCAAAATGGTGGCAATTTTTAGGATTTGTAATTACAAAAATTATATAATATACATAATTATTTTGTTACATTTTTAAAACATTACAGATTTTGATGCACCTAGAAATTTGACTAACCAGCTGAAAATAACTTGAGTCCTTTATTTATTATGTGTACCTACTAGAAATTTTTTTCAGTGAGTTGATAAAATGTTTTTCTTGTTGAGACTGTTAAACGTGAGTTCAATGGTCAGTAGGTTTTATCGGGGATCTCTCGTCCCCCCTATTATTCTGGTATTGCTCCGTACACTCATTGCCCAAATCTCTAAGTTAAATAATTTACTATAGGCATTTTGTAATATTGTGTTGTTTGAGTGGCTGACGAAATAGAATACGGTTTTAAGCATTGTATATTATTTGTTGCAGATGAAGATGGTGAACCAAAACAAAAAAGAAGAAAAAGACATGGAGGTAATCCAAGGAAGTGGAAGAAAAATATTCGCAAAAATCGCGGCAACAGTGGCAAATCTTACACTTCTGTCAGAGGTAAGAAAGTGCAAGCAAAGTGTTTCAGAAATTACATCTACATATGCAGAAATAAGTGCAATTCAAAACTTCACGTACAAGACAAGAAGAACTTCTACCTTTCGTATTGGACAAATGGAACATTTGAGTCTCAAACAGCTGTAATTGCTTGTTCAGTTAAATCTCGCCCAAAGGTTAGTAACAAGGGGAAAAAAAGATACAACAAAGAAAAGAACATTCTCTCGTGAATATTTTATTCCTTCTAAGAATGGTGATGTAAAAGTTTGCAAGGAAATGTTCCTGCAAACCCTCAGCATAGACAGTGCTCGTGTTCATCGGGCATTGCAGAAAATGGCAAGTGGTAACATTCTTGATAAAAGAGGACGTCACACGCCAAGTAAAAAACTTTCTGCAGACTGCATCAAGCATGTTGAAGATCACATTTCCTCTTTTCCAGCAAATTGTAGTCACTATTGTCGTCAAGATAATCCAAATAAGAAATTCTTGAACCACAACCTAAATTTAAGTATTATGTATCGACTCTACAAAGAAAAAATGCAACAGACTGACGAGAGCAACTAAAATGTTGGTAGTATTGTCAGCCAATCAATGTACGAAAAGATTTTTTATTCAAAGTTAAATCTAGGATTGAAGCCACCCCATAAAGATACTTGTAAGCTGTGCGACACCCTGGCAGTAAAAATCAGAGCAACTGAAGCAGAACCAGACAGCGAACAGAAAGTTGCTTGCCTGTCTTCCCTGAAAACTGACACTGAATTGCACCACAGGAGGGTGGAGCTAGCACGTACATCAATGCTAAATGACAAGAAGGCTGCAATAGAAGGTAAATGTTCTGTGTTAACATTTGATTTGCAGAAGACTATCATGTTACCAAAGGTTCCAACAGGGGTAGTATATTACAAACGTCAATTGGCTTGTTATAATTTAGGAATACACAACTGTGCGACATCTAAAGGGACAATGCATCTGTGGCATGAGGGTGTTGCTGGTCAAGGTCCAGATGAAATTGGATCTTGTTTGCTCAAATATCTGAGTACATTTCCTTCGATGGAAAGGCTTGTACTTTGGTCAGACTCGTGCGGAGGACAAAATCGAAACATTAAATTAGTAGTCCTTTTGATGTGCTTAGTGTCTGACCCCTCGTGTTCAATTAAGGAAGTTACACAGAAGTTCGCCATCCCAGGACACAGTTATTTACCCAATGATAGTGATTTCGGTCACATTGAGAAGAAAATGATGAAGCAACAACATATCTTCACTCTTGATGAGGTAAAGAATATCATTGAAACCTGCAGAGTCAAAAAGGAAGCATTTGATGTGATGATAATGAAATCCTCTGATTTTTACAGGTCCAACGAAATAACACACGCGATAACCAATCGCAAACAACATGATGGTAAAAAAGTTTCATGGTTGAACATACGCGTTTTGCGTGTTTCAAGAGAAAAACCTTTCGTCATGGAGTATAAATACAGCCACAATGAGGATATCCAGTTTGAAGAAGTCAGTTTTGCTAAACGTTTGAAAGGCATTCAGACACCATTACACAAATTGGTACTCAAACAGACTCAGCCAAAGCCTATCAAAGATGTGAAAAAGAAGGACATAGAGTCCATGCTGCCATTTGTTCCCCCAGTCTACCACACATTTTACCATAGCATCTTAGCGGCTACTACACAGACAGCTTCGACACTGTGCGCCACTAGAGAAATATCAAATCAAGAGAATGAACCAAATGAGTCTAACACGATTAACTGTTTACAAAGCTGCGCTGAAGACCCCAGCGTTCCCACAGAGACAGAAGACAGGGAAGAGTACTGGGATAGTGAACAGTTTGAAGAAAATGCAGACGATGATCCCACATGGGAGAGGAAAAATTAATTGTTTTATCCGAGCAATATATGTTTAGCTTTTTTTTTATAAATTTATGAAGGTCTTTTCATGGTAGTATTATATTTTACTACAGACTTATCTGAATACAGCATTCTCACACAATGAGAAGAGACACTTGAGTGTTTATTTTTGGAAAGTGAGGAATGAAAGTAAAACACGTAAAATTATCATACTTTCCAGAAAGAATAGCCATTGCCTTTTACTTATTGCAGAATATATTTGGTATGCGATTTTAAATCCAACAGCGGTCTGTGTAATTATACTGAACTAATATTAATACAAACTAGTTCAGCTGAACCAAGTTTTTGAACCAACTTCAGTCTAGTTTAGTTTGCTTCGTATGCTATAAGGAACTAAGTTAATTTTTTTGTATTATTGTTGTATTTATATAGTTAAAAATTAGTTCAAACAAAAAACCAATCATGTTCTTTATTATGAACTAGATTAAGCAAGATTATCTAAAAATATAAAGAAAATTACTTTGGTTCATTATGGCTTTATTAAATTATGCACACTAACTCTTGTGCCATTCTGAACTAAGTGGTGTATTAAAATTGTTTTTTATGGCCTACAATGTGTAAATTGTTTCCCCGTTCTTAATAGTAAGCTTACCTTTGACTAGAAAAGCATAAATAACCTAATCAATAAAAAAAAGATTATGTATATTAATTCTAAAATTCAGGGTTTGTGCCTAAACTAAAACATCAATTTCCCAACATTTAAGATTTTATACTTGGTTCACTATGGTATCAGACCCTCCAATTGATCTAACTATTGCTAACATGTCGTTCAGAAGGCACAAAACATTTGCTGCTCTGTCATTTTCAGGTTCATCATTTTCGGGCTGAGAAAATATATACTCCAGTGTGTTTAAAATATTGAGAAGGTCACCGGTGTTGTCAACACTGTGCGGAAAAGAAATGTTTTTTAATGAAGCTAGCAGTACATTTTTTACATGTGCTGAAACTTTACAATCTGAATTAATTATGACAGATATGTGTACCTTTGGCAAAGGCTCATAGACGAAGTTTGCACACATAATACTTGAGTCGGTATGCACAACGGTCCAGTACGTTCCTAACGACTGACATCAGGGTGTCTACTGAAGTGACAAAATCAATTTTAGTGACTTTTTAGAGACCTTTTCAGTGACCTTTACTGACCTAAATGGCAACAATTTTTTTTTTCGGATTTTTTTACTTTTTACTATTGACTAAACTAATTGACACTTTTACAAAAAAAATTACACATTAGGCTTAACATTTATGCCTAAAAACTACCAATGACCACCAAAATTTAAAAGGACATGTTATCCGAATGCAGAGCTGCCTACCTCAAATCACACCTATCAGTAATTACAATTATATGAAAAAAGTACGCGTAAATCATGCACGATAAATTTTTCCTGAGGCATTATGACACACTCATGAGATAAAACAAGGACATTAATAAGCAAAAAGAAAAAGAAAAATATAGGCCTATGTATATGAATATAATGCAAATTAATGAATCGAAAAAAAAAAACTTTTTGAACAATACAAACTGAATATGTAAGAAATGTCAACTTTACTGGAAATTATGAATCTTCAATTCAAAGTATTCAAAGTTAAACTTTAGAAAAACTGTCTTTTATTTGCTTCTTTTATCCTAATTGGAAAAGAACTGTCATGTAAACAAACACAAGGACTTGTAAACAATAACCCTGCGTTCGTTACTTTCGTTTCTTCAGATGTAGCGAAAAAAGGAAGATATAGATTTATTGCTCATCATGGCTATAAAATTACCCACATGTTTCTTTGATTCAATATTCCGTCTACAGTCATCCCTTCCACCATGTGCAATCGAAAAGTCACACGTACATACATTACAAAACGCATGGCGTTCCAAACATTTGAAGACAACAAGCATGGCCATTCTTTTGAATATTTAAGTCGAAAGTTCTGAAGAATTGCGTGTTTTTTCCCCCCAGATACACATTTTTCTGTCACGCGATTCATTTCTACAACCGGCACTGAAGAACACACTATCGAAAAGCATAAAACATTTTCACTTCTGTATACATGACAAAAACCCTATGATGAAAAAAATGGCTTTCAAACAATAAATTAAAACAACACAGGTTAGCCAAAGTACCGTAAAAAAAATTATGATGTAAGTAGCCTTCAAACGAAAAGTCTGAGAATATGTACTAGTAGTATCGTACAACGGACGTAATACCATCCCATTATTATTTCAAAACACGAGAATTAATCCACTTATTTCGACAGTACATGCGCACACTTACTAGTTCCGTTATTTGCGCAACCAAGCGATGTATTCAAACTGCGTTCACAAAACACGCACAGCAGAAACTGAATTTTCTCCGTTACCATGCAGCACAAAGTCTCGTTTCCGTAATAAACCAGCGATGTTCCGTAATTCCGTAATTCGGTGTTAAATCCATAATGGTTGGCAGCTCTGTTAATGAGAGATTGTGTATTTACTATACTTATATGGACGCGGAGGCGGAAAGCATCGTTATCGTAACAAGTTGTACGTACTAGTATACTGTAACATCTATTGTTTGAAAACCTCTGAATCCTCGTACAAATGAGACTTTTCATACTTCAGGCAATGCTAGACTCGTACGGCCTGTGTCCTAAAAAACGAAACATTAAAACGAACATAGCACGACAATCAGCTTGACATAGCATTGAATTTCACCACTGCGTTTCATGGTATCTTATTTCAGCACTTTGTTCTTCTATAGCAGGCCAAACATACTAAAGAAAGAAAAATACGTCTGTGCCAATTACACAGTAACTTAGTGTCCAATAAATACACGTGAAAATACGTAAATAGAAAAATTTTTCGTGAGCCTGTATTGAATTCCGTGACTTTTTAGTGACTTCGTGACCTCGCATCAAAATTCCTTACTTTCGGGACTTTTGTGACTTGTAGACACCCTGGACATTCAAGGCAGGATTTCAGTTCCACGAGACTACGGAATTTATTTTTTGAGTCGTATTCTCTTTTTTTTTAAACTCGCTTCGATCACATGTTCAACCGCTTCCATTTCAAGGCGTGCTCCTTTCTTATTTGGAGACTCTCTTGTAGATACTGATGGAAGGGTTTTAAGATATGAAGGACCACCTGGAAACTGACTTGGTATTGATCCTGGTTTTAATCTAAGGTTTGTGAGAGGAGCTGATATATTTTTTCCTGCTTTTTCATCAAACATTTCTGTCTCGTGTAGAATTTTGTGAGACCGGAAATGTAATTCACAAACCTGAAAATAAAATATTCTGTGTAATTATTCGTGATTACGAAATTTATATATTATAATATTTTAAGGTTTTGTAAAACAGATCTCATAAAACAAAATGAATCAGAGAAAATGCTATTTCTGGCAATGAAATTTAGGTGTGTTGGTAAAAGAGATCCATTATTTACGTTTATCAGACTGACTAAGAATTATATATATTAATATATTGGCAACTTTTTCTAAGCTTAAAAAAATTAGGTACCATAGTGATTCCGTAATGACATGCAATACAGTGTTATGCTATATAACAGATATTTAATAAATATAAAAATTACCAACTTAATCTGGGATAAGGTGTTATGTGTTACTTCCAGTCACCCACGTTAATTTGTATGTAGATATGGGGATATTAATTTTTTTACATACTACTTAACATATGTGCCAATATGATTATGACTGCTCCAAATGTTTGGTGTTTTAAAAAAAGGTTATCACTTATAAGCGTATTTTTTAATGTATAAGAACAATTAAAAGAAGGCCTAACGAATATTTGGTAACAAGAGCTCTTAACCAAATGAAAATCAGCTCAAAATTACTTTTAACATTTGGTAAAAAAAATTATAAAGATGGTGAGATATAATGTAATTTGGCATGTGAAAGTTTGCGTACACATATTGAAAATCTACAAGAATTTAATTTACTGTAGAACTGCGGAATATATTATTAAAGATGAGATAAAACTTAAAAAGAATGGCTGACATAACATAAAACTTATAACGCATAAGTTCTACCAATATGAGGCCAATTTTAATTGTAAACTGATTGCACAGAATATTGAATTGCTATAATGACGTACTGGTTTTGTCATTTAAATGTGCAATGAAACCACCGAGTATTATAACGCAATCTTTGAGTGTCGTAAAAGTAAACTGTATTTAAATTCGATCATTTTTTTTAAATATTGTGTGGGCATAATAAGTAGTTTGCCAATGAAAATTAGTTTTGGTAACCGTTCTTTACGGCAAAGTAATTTTCCAGTAGGTTACTGCAAAACAAAATAAATTTTAACTAAAAAATATTTGACAAATTTTTACCTCCTGTCCGAAAGGGTGGGAGGACAAGGTTTAGAATCTCAGAGATTTGGTTCAAAAGTTCGTGAAATAAAAATTTTTTTGATGGACAAAACTTGTAACATCACACAAATGATCAGACTTGACAAACTTCTGAGGTATTACTGGATGACTAGCACAATGAGTAGTGCCCAAGGTGTCTGTGAACAGAATAAAAAGATTAATAATATTGGATCACTTATACAATTTACACAAATTTAATTAGTGACTTTTTCTAAAGCAAACAGCAATAAATATCACTGTAACCAACGAACGCCAAATTATTAGGTTCCTTACAATTCACGTTTTTGGCACATTCCAATATTACGTTAATTATCTTTACTAGCCTTGAATTTAACATTGCCAAACAATATCAATTTACCGTTATAAAATAAGGCATGCTAAAGAATATAATCAAGGACAACTGAAATGAAATTGCTTATAGCTTACATATTTCCTGTAACTTGGTTACACAGTTTATGAAAATATTGATTAAATTCACAAAACATACACTCTCACCATGGTATGATTAAAGGAAACAATACTTTAATGTTATCAAACAGTTTTCCTGGTGTAAGTGTGCATAGTCTCCGTCTTACTTATTATACGTCTCACCTGACCCAAATTGCAAATTTATTACACTAAAATGTTTATTTTCTTGCACACACATTTTGTTATAGGCAGCGAGTTCTATTGAAATATCTCCCGACTAGTGACAGCGGTACTCGTATTCCGTGGTGCTCCGCCAATATTGCGGCGAGTATTCTTTTATTTACTTGCGTTGGTAGGTAGCTGCCTCCTGGAGAACTCAGCAGACAACCTCGCTGGTAGCGCGCCCGTTACATCAGTTGAATGGGCAGGGAGGTGT